>NC_089807.1:43845539-43903039 GCF_029633855.1 Hoplias malabaricus
ATGAGCCGCAAACACTTTCTAAGGTCTGGAAAGTTCCGTACACAGCTTTAGCCCTAATAGACATTTACTGAATGTCCTGGATGTTCAAATGCTGTAGTGACCCGTCTTGTGTTACATATGACCCTCTCTGACCTCATTTCAGGGACAAAAACTTTGAAATACAATTTGTGATGTGTTTGTCTCATTGGGATTTTAACCCCCAAAATAGACAGAACACGACAAAAATAAATGTGTTCTGTGTTGTTTCTTTGGTCTGTTTTATATTTCTCATATTTTAGCTTTATAGTGAACAGAGTCTGGGCTTTAATGAGTTAAATGATAACACTTGTACCTGGGAGCTGGGGTCTTTACTCCTCTGAGCTGACAGAAACACCACCGCCATGAAATACTCCGGCCACTCCAGATAACCCTCTCTCTTCTTCGTCTGGACACTGAGAGAGAGAGAGAGAGAGAGAGAGAGAGAGAGAGAGAGAGAGAGAGAGAGAGAGAGATCTCCAAATAGTCTCAGAAACAGGGACTAGAGAGCCACGGTTTCATACATCACACACCTAACGAACCAATCCATCAGCCTGGTGGGCGGGGCGTTCCAGCAGAGGGTGAGGTGTGAATATAGAGGTGGGAACAAAGTGCAAATTCACACAAGGTTTTGTTGTTGTTGTTGCTGTTGTTTAGGTTTTTTTTTTTTTTTTTTTTTTTTTTTTTAATTAAGTATAAACTCAATATAAACACAAAAGTAGAAAAAAAGAAGTAGAAAAGTATAAACACAGTCTAACTTCAGAAAACACCAGGCGTCAGAGTGCAACCACTTTACAGAGATTTGAAGGCAACACAGTGGTATGACTGCACCCTTTAAGGTGGAATAATTAACCAACTTAAGGTGGCACAGAAATGCCGAGCTCACCCGTTGCTGAGAGGAGCTCCTCTTTTTTCCTCTGCACTCATTCTGCAACTCTTCCAAAACTGCTGTACATAAGTGACATTTTACACTACCTTTATCCATCACTGTTTCTGTTACTAGACTTATCTATCATTTCTTGGTTGCAGTGAAAAGGTTCAGAAAGAAAATGCCTGCTTAGGAACAAATTGGGAGATATTTTATAAATGTTCACACATTATATTACCTTTAAGAAAGTTTTTTTTATGAAAGCAGAAAGGGTCTTGTTAACACTTCGAGAATGTAAGGTACTTATCTGTCACTGGGGTTGTCCCTGTCAAGGAAAAACCTGGCAACCCAATTCTTAGAAAAGAAAGAAACAGTCTAGGAATGGCAGTAGAGATTTCATATTTTTGTACCCCTTTCTGGGCAAGGAACATCTGTTTTTGGAGCATGGGAGGAAATTGGAGCCCCCGGAGGAAACCCATGCGGACACAGGGAGAACACACCACACTCCTCACAGACAGTCACCCGGAGGAAACCCATGCGGACGCAGGGAGAAAACACCACACTCCTCACAGACAGTCACCCGGAGGAAACCCACGCAGACACAGAGAGAACACACCACACTCCTCACAGACAGTCACCCGGAGGAAACCCATGCGGACGCAGGGAGAAAACACCACACTCCTCACAGACAGTCACCCGTAGGAAACCCATGCAGACACAGAGAGAACACACCACACTCCTCACAGACAGTCACCCGGAGGAAACCCATTCAGACAAAGGGAGAACACACCACACTCCTCACAGACAGTCACCCGGAGGGAACCCACGCAGACACAGGGAGAACACACCACACTCCTCACAGACAGTCACCCGGAGGAAACCCATTCAGACACAGGGAGAACACACCACACTCCTCACAGACAGTCACCCGAAGGAATCCCACGCAGACACAGGGAGAACACACCATACTCCTCACAGACAGTCACCCGGAGTTAACCCATTCAGACAAAGGGAGAACACACCACACTCCTCACAGACAGTCACCCAGAGGAAACCCACACAGACACAGGGAGAACGCACCACACTCCTCACAGACAGTCACCCGGAGGAAACCCACACAGACACAGGGAGAACGCACCACACTCCTCACAGACAGTCACCCGGAGGAAACCCACACAGATACAGGGAGAAAACACCACACTCCTCACAGACAGTCACCCGGAGGAAACCCACACAGACACAGGGAGAACACACCACACTCCTCACAGACAGTCACCCGAAGGAATCCCACGCAGACACAGGGAGAACACACCACACTCCTCACAGACAGTCACCCGGAGGAAACCCACGCAGACACAGAGAGAACACACCACACTCCTCACAGACAGTCACCCGGAGGAAACCCATTCAGACAAAGGGAGAACACACCACACTCCTCACAGACAGCCACCCGGAGGAAACCCTGGAGTGACAGAGATACTACCTTCTGCTCCACTGTTTCCAAAAGTGTCCAAACACCTGGTTAACCCTTTGGACACCATGAAAGCCACAGAATCTTGGGGGTCCCTAAAAAAACAAGCTTTAGTGTTATTGTATCTGTTAACCTTAAGTTTTTGATAAAAAAAAAACACATTAATGTTGGGAGAAAAAGATTAAATTTTATCCAGATTTGCCCTCGAAATTGAGAAATTCTCCTGTTGTTTTTTTAAACAGTAGCACTGGTCTGTTTCAGGTTGGCACAAAAGCAAAAAGCAGAATGGCACAGCCTTTAACTTCTGTTTTACTTTAAACACAAAACTAACACCTGCCTAAGGGACTGTGGTTTTACCTGATTACAAAAGGGTATTTCACACTGCACCTAGGTACAACCTCATTGAGATTTTGTCTTTTACCTGAATTAAATTGTCCTGAAAATTGAATTTAAATTATTGCATTCCGTTTCCAACAGCAGCACCTCTGATCTGAGTTTTTTTATGTGCTTAATATAAGATCACTTAATTCTAAAACTGTCATTTTAATAAAATTAAGTGATCAGAAAATTTCATGTCTCACTGCAACTTGTATTAGACCCAATGGATTGTTTAATGTGAAGCCACTCCTTTAGGTTATAATTACACACACAGTCCAATGTTTAGACAAATGAGGTGGTATAGGTGTTGTCTACCAAAAAGAGTTTTTCTTTTGTAATGGACTCAGGAGTGGCCCTAGTAAATACTCCAGGTGAAGTCTGCGCATGTGAGAATAGTGTGGAAATATTCTAGAGTTTCTCCTGCATGCACTGCACAGGCTCCGCCCCCACACCTAAGTATGGAGAGAGATTAGTCTCAAAATACTTTACAAAAGCGTAAATGTAAATCCACAAATTAAACACAGACATGTTTCACTGTTTACAAATGAATACATCCCAATCTGTGTCTCACAGTCTGCAATTTGTACAAATACAGTTACATGGCTTGTTCACCTGCTGGCCACATTTGTGGATCAGGCTCCATTTGTATTTGGACCTGGTAAAATGCGAACAGAAAGTCTCAAAATCCAAAAACTCACGAGAGGAAATGAACAAATGCATGCCACGGAAAACACGTGAGTGACTTGATCCACAAAAGCAAATTCTACATTTTACAAATAAATTTTAAATTCGAGACTTCGACTTTACAAATATTTGCAATGTAAATTTTAACAAATGTATTTATTTTCGCATAAAACCATGATATATTTATGAAAACCAAACACATGTGTTTATGAATGTAACTGTATTTGTACAAACTGCAGTCTGTGAGACACAGAGTGTGATGTATTTATTTGTGAACAGTGAAACATGTCTGTGACTTCTGTTTTATTTGTGGATTAACATTTACGCATTTGTAAAGTATTTCGAGACTAATCTCTCTCCATACCTAAAGCACTTGTCCCATTTCCAGTTGGGAGAGCACACATGACACAGAAAATCTCTTGCAGTGAGCCACAAGTGTAAACAACTACTCTGAGACATCTCCGAACACGATACTCTGAATTTTCTCTACAAATTCTCTGGAGTTCATGTGTAAAAAAGGCACAAGAGAGTGTTCAAATAAAATATATTATCTTCAACCTTAGACAATAAATAGACAAGTACGTGCCAATGGGTGGTAACATGCTGCATCAGTAAACACTGATCCTGCACAGAGATTTCAGGAATGAGTGAACAATAAACAATAAGCCAGTCATTGCCAATCATTGCCAGTAAGCACTGGATGCACAGGTCCAGCGACATGTTTGGACAGAAATAGAAATAGAATGAATTCTTGAAGTGCACACATTTACCTGAACCATGACCAGTTCTGTCACGCAGTATAAGTTCTTCCTGTTTTTGTATTTTTCAACAATCAGAATCAACAATAAGACACAAAGGCTTAAGAACACACCGGCAATAAACAGTGGCACCAAGCAACACAAAACACAACCCAGTAAAAATTTCAAGTGAATACATTCAAAAAATTATAATAAAAATATATGTAAAATGCCCTTCCTGGATCAGGGCCTTGTCGTGGCGGAAGGGCTTGTGTGGTCTCATGACCTCCAGGGCTATGTCGTCGGGAGCTGTTAGTTCCCAGTAGGGTCTCCGATGGCGAACAGGTCTAGAGTGAAGATCCAGACAAACATGATCCAAAAGCATTCCTATGAGTACACCCATTAAAATTCAGTGTACCCTGCCCGGGCGAGGGTTACCAGGACCTACCCCTGGAGCCAGGCCTGGGGGTAGTGTCCGACGGCGAGCGCCTGGTGGCCAGGCAGCCCACATAACCCAGCTGGGCTCAGCCCGAAATGGCAACGTGGGAGGATCATGTGGGCTCACCATCCGCAATATCCAGAGTAGGGGTGCGTGAGGTTGAGAGATACCAGCTAGATATAGTTGAGCTCACCTCTACACACAGTGTAGGCTCTGGAACCAAACTCCTCAATAGGGGTTGGTCTCTCTCCTACTCAGGAGTTGCACAGGGTGAGAGGCGCCGGGCGGGTGTGGGGATACTCACAAGTCCCCGGCTGGCACCTGTACAGCTGGAGTTTGTCCCAGTAAACGAGAGGGTCACCTCAATGCGGCTCCGGCTTGCAGAGAGGAAAACTTTGACTATTGTGTGTGCGTATGCACCGAACAGCAGCTCAGAGTATTCGGCCTTCTTGCAGGCAGTGAGTGTAGGTCTAGAGGGTATTCCATGCACTGGCTCTATTGTTTTAATGGGGGACTTCAATGCTCACATTGGCAATGACTGGGAAACCTGGAGAGGAGTGATTGGGAGGAACGGACTGCCTGATCTAAACCCGAGTGGTGTGATGTTGTTGGACTTCTGTACTAGCCATGGTTTGTCCATAACTAACACCATGTTCGAACATAAGATTGCTCATAAGTGTACTTGGTACCAGAGCACTCTGGGCCAAGGGTCAATGATCGACTTTGTGGTTGTGTCTTCTGACCTGAGGCCATATGTTTTGGACACTCAGGTAAAGAGAGGAGCTGAGTTGTCAACCGATCACCATCTGGTGGTGAGTTTGCTCCGATGGCGGGGAAAGCTGCCGGGCAGACCTGGTAAACCCAAACGTATAGTGAGGGTTTGCTGGGAAAAGCTGGCAGATGACTCCGGATGGATTTCAACTCTCACCTCCGAGAGAACTTCTCACATGTTCCGGAGGAGGTAGGCGGAATGGAGTCTGAATGGACACTGTTCCGGACCTCCATCGTGGAAGCGGCTGCAAGTAGCTGTGGTCAAAAGCTCGTCGGTGCCTGTTATGGCGGCAACCCAAGAACTCGTTGGTGGACACCGGGGGTGAGGGAAGCTGTCAAGCAGAAGAAGGAGGCTTTTCGAGATTGGCTAGCTCGGGGAACTTCTTATTCTGCGGATGGGTACCGGCAGGCGAAAAAGGCTGCAGCTGTGGCAGTTGCTGAAGCAAAATCCAGAGCATAGGAGAAGTTTGTAGAGGCCATGGAGAATGACTTCCGGGCAGCCTCACAGAGGTTCTGGAAAACACTCCGACAACTCAGGAGGGGGAGGGGGGACACTGTCCAAGCTGTGCTCAGCAAGGATGGTGAAACTCTGAACTCGACTGAGCGTATTGTTGGGCGTTGGAAGGAGCACTTTGAGGAACTCCTTAACCCAAGAGACATGCCTCCTGTGCAGGAGGTAGGGCCAGAAGTGTCTGGGGGGTCAGATTCCATTTCCTTGGCTGAAGTCACTGAGGTGGTGAAAAAGCTTCGTAGTGGCAAAACTCCAGGAGTGGATGAGATTCGCCCAGAGTTACTGAAGGCACTCGATACTGTGGGGCTGTCTTGGATGACACGCCTATACAATATTGCATGGACCTCGAGTACGGTGCCTTTGGATTGGCAAACCGGGGTGGTGGTTCCTATTTTCAAAAAAGGGGACTGGAGAAAGTGTGGCAATTATCGTAGCATTACACTTCTCAGCCTCCCGCGGAAAGTCCATGCCAAGGTGCTGGAAAGGAGAATCCGTCCGATAGTCAAACCTAGGATTTTGGAGGAACAATGCGGATTTTGTCCTGGCCGTGGAACTATGGACCAACTCTTTACTCTTTCACAGATGATTGAGGGGGCGTGGGAATTTGCTACTCCACTCTACACATGCTTTGTGGATTTGGAGAAGGCATATGACCTCGTTCCCCGAGAGATTCTGTGGTGCTCCGGGAGTATGGGGTGCCAGGGTCGCTCCGACGAGCCGTACGGTCCTTGTACTCTCAGAGTTTGAGTTGTGTTCGCAAGCTTGTTCAGTGTGGGCATTGGACACCGTCAGGGCTGTGCCTTATCTCCACTCCTGTTCCTGATATTCATGGACAGGGTGGCGCAGCTTAGCCTGGGGCAGGAGGGCTTTCGTTGAGGAGCTCAGGAGGTGGCATCTCTGCTTTTGTGCGGATGATGTTGTTCTTCTGGCTTCTTCGCATGGAGGCCTCCAGCGTTCACTTGAGCAATTTGCAGCCGAGTGTGAAGCGGTCGTTATGCGGATCAGCACCTCCAGGTCTGAGGCCATGGTTATCTCCCGGAAACAGATGGCATGCTCCCTTCAGGTAAGGGGTGAGAACCTGCCCCAAGTGAAGGAGTTCAAGTATCTTGGGTTCTTGTTCACGAGTGATGGGAAGAGGGATGGTAAGATTGACCATAGGATAGGTGCAGCATCTGCAGTAATGCGGTCACTGTACCGCACCGTTGTGGTGAAGAGAGAGCTGAGCCATAAAGCAAAGCTCTCAATTTACTGGTCAGTCTACGTCCCCACTGTCACCTATGGTCATGAGCTCTGGGTAATGACCGAAAGAATAAGATTGCCGATACAAGCGGACGAAATGAGCTTTCTCCGACAGGTTGCTGGGCGTACTCTCCGTGATCGGGTGAGGAGCTCAGTGACTAGGGAGGAGCTCAGAGTAGAGTCGCTGCTCCTTCGCCTTGAGAGAAGTCAGTTGAGGTGGTTTGGGCATCTGATCAGGTTGCCTCCTGGACACCTCCCACTGGAGGTATACCAGGCACGTCCAACTGGAAGGAGGTCCCGGGGTAGACCCAGGACACGCTGGAGGGATTATATCTCCCGGCTGTCCTGGGAACACCTTGGGATCCCCCAGGAGGAATTGATGGATGTTGCAAGGGACAGAGACGTCTGGGCTTCTTTGCTCGCCCTGTTGCCACCGCGACCCTGTAATGGAAAAGCGGAAAAGGAGATTATGTATGTATATATATATATATATAAAATGTAAAATATTTGATAGAGCTCTTTAAAAACACAATAATTTTTCTAAAGTTTATCAAGAACATTCATAAACATCTCCATTTTGAAAACAGAAAAGGATCATGTATATTTTAATAAATGTATTTATTATTTTTATAAAGTTGTGATGGGACGGTCATAAATGATCCAGCTCAAAAGCCATTTTTCACTTGAACAAGAGGGAGTGAGAGTCTCCTGCAAAGTTCTCTTGGGAGAAAAGAGAGAGAATCTTGCACTTGTTTACTGCTTTCTGCTCCAGTGTCTTCAAAGTTGTAATTACTTTGGTGAGCACTGTAGATGTACCGGGTCCTGGTAATGTGTTGAAATATTGCTGCTTTTAAAGGCTGTTTCTAACGTGATTCAGATACAAACACTTTAATTTTAAAATACTGCCTTGTATGGCACTGCTTTGTTTGTCAGTACAACATGATGCTGCCTTTTGTTTCAGACACAGCCAACGTCAGACTGTTATCTGGATGCTGCTTTTTCTTTTTGCTTTGCACATTATAATTTATATTTTGTTGAGTGATGTTTGTTAATATTGTGTTGCTTCACTGCACAAATTTACAATATAATATACGCAATCAGAGATTGGACCTTTTTGTCTAATTGAGATGGGTTTTTGTTTAGTATTGCATACTTGATTTTTGTAGCACTTAGAGTATATAAATAAAGCCAAATAAACAATAAACATTTGATATAAGGTATGACTTTAAGTTAGTTATTTATTTTACACATAATTTGGTAATAAAACAGAAGCCACTTGGGAGCCAAAAGGGCTAGCTCTTTTTAGTGAGCCGAGCCAAAAGAACAGACTCTTTAGAAGTACCCAGAATACCCATCACTAGTGGAAAGCAGTGTCTCCACCACTGAGCCACATCAGTGATGTAAGCAGAGGAATTTGGGCCAGGAATGCAAATCAGAGACAGAGTGAGGGAATATAAATCACTGTAATAAAAACTGAAAGTAGTTGGGTGATACATCGCTTACAGGATGAGTACAAGCAAAAATACAGGAGGCCCTTCAAACAGCGGGTGAGTTTGTGGTTAATTCTTATTAAAGATGAAGTTTACTTCTTGGTCCCTGTACAATTTGAACATTAACATTAAACTGGATTAAAATGTAAAAAAAAAAAAAAAGGAAAACAGGAAATGACCCATTATCTGGTTTATGATTTGAAAAGAAACAATCACAAGGAAGATATTGCCCCTGTGTCTTTTTCCTGTGGCTGCTGTGAGGGCGATTTAAGGCATGTTCCGTGTTTGCTACTCCTCTGCTCTCTCTGTTTACAGATGCATTGCTTAGGAGGATGGCTCTGGTGACAAACATTAAATGTCACGTGATTTGGGGGAAAATAAATCTGAGACTTCCTTTAAGAGGATGAGGATTATTTTTAAAATATCTTGAGTCAACTCTTACAACTCTTATCTTAAAAAAAAAAAATTTAATTCCTCCTCATAGTTCTGCAACACAGGGCAGATATTGTTGTGAAAGTATTTAGAGTCTGGTTCAAAACCCATCCAGCTGCAGCGTCTCTGTTCACAGCAAGAACAGCAGATTAAAGTCACAGTAAACCTCTTATTGAAGCACAGTCAACTTCCAAAGAATTAATTCTTTGAGCATCTGGGAGTTGATTTAGTGTTGAAAATCGAGTCAGTCTCATGTTGCTACCCAATTTGCAGAACATCATGCTTTTGTGTCTTTTGCTGATAGCTCTGATATGTTATTAATTTCTTCTTCGAAGATTATTTTAAATAGACACAGCTCTTTTTTGGTTGAATGACATGTGTGTCCCACATCGTTATTTGTAATGTTTTGTTTTGTCTACCTCTACATATATCTACACTGTAAATAAACACATTCTGCAGGTGTTCCAGTTGTTTAAAACTGTAAAGGACAAAGACATTTTTGCATGGGTTTAAAGTTACTCTCTCTTCAAGATAAAGCTCCCTTCTGCTTTGGAAAACAGCCTCTCTGCTCTAAAACACCATCAAAGCTATAAAATAACATACTGAATTATTCCATGAACAAAAACATACTCTCTCCTCATACACAGATACTTACGAGCACTTGTTACATCTTTGAGGAAGAGGTATTTAAATTAGCTTTTAACACAATGTTCAGACATCTACGTCATTATTTATATTTGTCTTAGAAACAATGGGAGGTTTACATGAGGCTACTTTTTATTGACACACCTGTCAAACTATTATGAGCAGCACTGGGCAAATCAGCTCAGTTTTTTTATTTTACTGAGCTTCTTCAAATATTACAGCACAGTTTTTGGGTCTAAACCTTGTCGGATCATCTTCAGCATTGTTAAGGAAAAATGTTTTAAGCTCATTTTTAAGCTTTGAAGAGATTGTTAAACTTGTGGATCAAATAACCAAAGTATGGAGGATGAATATGAAGAAGCAGAGCAATGGCATAATTATTTAAATGTTCTGAATTGATTTCTGTATTTCCACATTTCTACATTAATTACTGTATTTGCACGTTACTACATTTCTTTATTTCTGTGTCTATATCTTAATCGAGTGGGCGGTCCTAACATCACTTTAAGGCAGGATTGATCAGCTTAGCAAAACAGTACCCGGTCCAGCCTCTCTTGCGTCTGACAGTTTTACTGATAGAGTGGGGACCTCACAGAGATCTCCTAACTTACACTAACAACAGTGTTCTGTGATTCAGTGCAGCAAATATAAGAACTGCTACAATGTATTGTTGCTCAGTGATAGTAAGCCTCATCATAGTAAGGTGTTTCCCAACCCTGGTCTGAGAGGTATCCTGCCCAGGACATTTATGGTTTTTCTTTTACACAACACACCTGATTCAACTAATTACTTAATCAACAAGTGTTTCAGAGCTGCAGGGGGTGTGTTAAAGCAGGGAAACCACTGAAGTGTGTAACCCATCCTCCTCTGGTGGATAACAGAGAGCACAACAAATAACAAAACAGAACTGAAATGAACTGATAGAGATAATGTTGAAAATGATGTGAAGGTAAAATATTAGTGATGATGATGTCTGAGGAAGCAGGAGGTGCACTGTCAGAAAAACTGTTGATCACTGGTGATACCCTCAGTGGGACATGTTCTGTACCTTTAATTAGGAAACATAATTATACTTTACTCTATATTAACTGTAGATTTTAAAGTTGTGTTGAGTTCATTCGCTCCGTTTCATCTCCAGGACTTTTATTGTGTTCTTTTATTCTCCACAGTTGTATAATGAAAGATTACAGAGATCCCCCTCTCCTTCTGGAGAAAAGAATGTAATGAACCTTTAGGGAACACAACTGGACTCTAACACCACTGCTGTACCTTTAAAGATACACTACACTGTTTGTAGCTTCAGTGACAGTAATGAACTTGTACAATACTTTTATTTCTGAAAGTGTATGGTATAAAAAATAAGGTCAAGCACATCCAAAGTGAAAAACTTCATAAATAACATTGTGATGTAGGTATGAGCCCAACTGCTGAGAGACAACTTTTTCTCAAATGTTAGCAATAAAAGGGAGGGAATCCTGTCCTTGTTGCAAATAGAAACATTTAAAACGTATTACTAATATGTGATTTTGGAATGTAAGGGGAACCCACACAGCTTGGAGAAACTTTCAGAGTATATACTAAACGTACTGAGATAATTAATGGAATCTGAATAAAGAGTTGAATAATAATGAATCTCTCTCTCTCTCTCTCTCTCTCTCTCTCTCTCTCTCTCTCTCTCTCTCAGTGACAAGTCGAAGGAGAGAAAGGGTTGTCTGGATTGTGAGGATTATTTCATGGCTGTAGCAGTTCTGACGTCTCAGAGGAGTAAAGACCCCAACACTCAGGTACTGGGTCCTAGGGTTATTGAATCAGTGATTCTTGAGTAATTAGCTGAATTGGGTGTGTTGAGAGTAGGGAAAGTATATATACAGGGAAGGATCTTAAATAATCCAGTCTGAAGCAAAACATAGCTTCCAGCAGGGGTTCGTTCAGAACATCATATCCTTCATTCTTTTCTGCCTTACTTCTTAATTTCCTTCCTTCCTTTTATTTTTTCCTAATTAGTAATGCACTTACTATTACCTTTCCTTTCCTCCAACCTTCCTTTTTACACACCTGTTTTCTTAACCTGATTAATACTGACTGCTGAAACAGTTCTTAGAAAACCTTAGTTTAGGCCCACGATTGAATATCTATCCCTTTTTCTGGAGGGCTCCATCTCTGTGTGCAGTGACGTCAGTGTGCGTGTCCACAGTAGAGGTAGCGATTAACCGATTTATCGGCCGATTTTTTTTCATATAATCAGCATTGGCCGATATATTAGCGCTTATTTGCATATATTTTATATATAATCTCACTCGATAAATCAGTATTTAAGATAATCCAAACTTCAGGTTTCTTCCTCATCGATGACAAAACCGCTGCTTCTCGAAGCCTGAAGAGCTCACAAGCGGCTCACACACACAGAGTTAATACAGTGGCGCTTAACTTAGAGAGTCCCCTTCAAATCGAGACTAAATCTGAGTCTCTCCGTCAAACCGTTCGTGAGTAATCCTCATGTTTGTGTCAAGAGTACTGGCCGAAAAAACAGTACACATTTTCAAAAAATAATTAGAATATGATCCCCGTGGACCCATGTCACACCTACTGCCGCGTAGCTTAGGCTCTCAGCTTTCCGACAACATGTCAATCAAGTCTGTAGACCAATCAGGGGCAGAGTTATGGCGATGTGCACCAAGGAGTTGGGACAAACATGCAGCAGAGCGCATATGTTTTCAGCGCCTAACAGACCCAGACACCGTGAGAGAGACTCAGACGGTTCTGTTTGACAGCCACAAGCTCCACAAACAATAATCAAGTCAATAAACATCTTTTGAAAGCTTTGATTCCTTTTATTAGCTGCCTTTCCCTCACCGAGGACATTTAAATGCTGCAGGGGGTGTGGGGGAGGGTGCCTCGCTCTACAGCCAATCAGAGTGCAGCTCTCGCCTTTAACACATCAGTCATTTAAAGGAACACTGTACTCGGTGAGAAACAAGTGTAAACATCAGAAATAAACTCAGTACATCAGAATAAAACACACCATTACTAATGTTTTTTACTGTTTGGTGAGGGGTCAATGGCCACTTGGTGAGGGACAGGAGACGAGTTTCTCAAAGAAAGTAGAGAAAAACACTAATATGTTGACATTAGGTCCAGACCAGATCTATACACTGTATTTTTGCAGTAAAAGTAATCATTTTCCTTATGAAGAGCTTGGGGTCTAACAGAGACACTTGGAGAGGCTACGGTCCACTGTCTGCTCCAGCTTCAATAACTTCAGATCAGTAGGAGGTATCAACTCCAAATTTTACCTGATGAAAGTACACCCCTGGAGACACAAGTTTACAAAGGAAAAAGTAATGGGACTCATGAACTCTTCAGTTTATAGTCACTAACATTAAAAAAAAAAAAAAGCGCCTACATTTTTTTGTGGTTTTCATAAACTTTTGACCACTTCATATATATTTCAGGACTCTAAATGGTTTCTTTTAAAAATTTGAAGGGTTTTCTGTAAAAAAATAAATCATGATAATGCCTCTAGTTTATTCACTGCCTGAGGAATGGGAATATTAGCTTTACACATCTGCCATCGGCCACTACTGCTGTCTAAAAATGGTCATCGGCCATCAAAAAACCCACATTGGTCGATCACTAAGTAGAAGTATGGTATTTATTTAGTGTTTCCATAATGTGCACTGATGTTGAGTGTGCCTTGAAGGTGGGAGCATGTATCGTGAATCAGGAGAATAATATTGTGGGTATCGGTTATAACAGCATGCCCAAAGGCTGCGATGAAGACAAGATGCCGTGGGCTGGCTCGGCTGGGGACAAACTGGACACTAAATACCCATACGGTGAGTTATAGCCTTTATTTGTTGCTTTGTTTAATTTGTTTATCTTAGCAACTGAATAATCAACTAATAAACTTGATGGCATTTCCCTTCATAAGAATGCAGCGCTGCTTGAACTACACACATTTTAAATAGTGTGTTTATGAAGTGCTGTGTTGTTTGAGCTGTGTCCTGCTCCTCTGTCCTGATGCAGTGTGTTATGCAGTGATGAATGCCATCATGAACAAGAACAGCGCAAACGTGAGTGGCTGCTCCATATACGCGACTCTGTTTCCCAGCAATGAGTGTGCCAAGCTCATCATTCAGTCAGGTAATGTTCCCTCTTTCAAGCTCCCTGTAGTGCACTTCTTAATGTAGTTGTCTATGGAACATATGTGATAAAAAAGAGAATTTCTATGAGGATAACAACATTAAACTGAACAGATTTGCTCCACATTTCTCCTTCATCCTCGTCCCTGACTAAAATGGCGTGAAGTCCTCATTCCCTCAGCGAGTCGTGAGGGGCAGCGAGGCACCATGCAGGGCTCAGATTCTGCAGGACTTCCTCTCTCCCTCAGGGCTGCCACTCTATCACTTCCACTGGCCGTTATCTGAGGCTCAGAGGATGAGTACAGCACCAGATCTCTCCAGTGTTGAGAACCCACAATCCCAGGTCTCTCGAGCTGTGTGACAGAGACACTACCTGCTGCACCTTTGTGCTGCCTGAGACAATTAGATGTACTGATAGTTACTATACAAACCCACACACTGTGAAACAAGACTCCAGTCAGTTTACTGTGTGCTGCCTGAGTCAGAAACACGGGATAAAACGAGTCGTTCTGATTCTGCTCCGCTTCTGACATCAAGTGCAGAGACTTTAGAATGGCCCTGCCCCCTCGTCTGAGTCTGTCCAATCACAGCGCTGGACCCGTGTTTATGTGAGAGCACAAAGACGAGGTTAAACTCAGCAAAACAGACACAACGAGCGCGGAGATATAAGAGCACTGAGTAAAAGAGCACTGAGTAAATATAAGTAAAACTGAGTAAATATAAGAGCACTGAGTAAAAACAGAGAAAACGAGAATGGAGAAAAAAGAGAACTGAGCTCCTCACTGATGTGCGCTCGGGGTCGGGGTGAACAGTGAACGGCTCATACTATCAAATGTTTAATTACATTTAATTATAAAATGAGAACGGGCAGAGTGGGTTATAGAGTGGTATCTTGATAATTATATTGACTTCATTTATGAATAATAAATTCCAATAAAAACTACTGTAATTGGTAGAGATGGTGTCTTCATGTAACTACATCAAGGCTTTTAAAAAAATAAAATAAAATATCTGGAGCAGCTGCACAATTTTCCTCTCCATTTCTATTCGATCATTCTGTTCTTTTTTTCTCCTTTGTAGGTATAAAAGAAGTGATTTACCTGTCATATAGATACAAAAACACTGTGCAGATGGAAGCATCCAAGAAGCTGCTAGACATGGCTGAAGTCAAGTACAGGTCAGTGTCTGCAAAGGACCGCAACAAACTTTAAGGTTCCCTATTATTTTACAGTTTATAATGATCAAATTTCCAAATACAGGGTGTGAGCAGATCAAAGTTGGGCAAGATAGTGTCACTATGACCTCAAAAGGCACTCAAAGCAAAAGGGAAACAATAAAACCAGTAAAATTCCAGGCGTCAATGGCTACCTATATGAATGGCACAAAACTGAAAACAGAGAGATAATTACTCAATTTCTTAAGGAATATTTTAGCTATGTTCTCGAGGCAGGTGAGACGTCTCATCCTGGAGACAAGAAGAAGTAATCCCCAAAATGGACAAAGCTAAGACAAAATGCGGTTCCTATAAACGTATTCAAAGTGATCGGAAAATACTATCCCAGGGAGACACAGGGAGAACACACCACACTCCTCACAGACAGTCACCCGGAGGAAACCCACGCAGACACAGGGAGAACACACCACATTCCTCACAGACAGTCACCCGTAGGAAACCCACGCAGACACAAGGAGAACACACCACACTCCTCACAGACAGTCACTCGGAGGAAACTCATGCAGACACAGGGAGAACATACCACACTCCTCACAGACAGTCACCTGTAGGAAACCCACGCAGACACAGGGAGAACACACCACACTCCTTACAGACAGTCACCCGGAGGAAACTCACGCAGACACAGGGAGAACACACCACACTCCTCACAGACAGTCACCCGTAGGAAACTCACGCAGACACATGGAGAACACACCACACTCCTCACAGACAGTCACCCGGAGGAAACTCACGCAGACACAGAGAGAACAACAGTCAGAATATTAATGAGAATTTATCTAAACAATATCTCTTAAAGTGAAGTTATGCTAATAACATAATTTTGGGAGTAGGACCACGCCCAAACTCCTCCTTTCAGCCCTCTATATACCCTGCAAATTCACATAATTTCTGCGACAGACAAACTCGCCTCATTTAGTTCAGGAGACGGATCTTGACTCGACTGCTTCACGACGTCAACTTGTTCACGAGTCATTCCTGCTGATCCCTATATTCGGAGCCGTGTTCGGCCTTTATCAAGCCCACTTAGCCTCCTGTTTTAAACTCGCTCCTGCTAAACAGCTATGGGACTTCCCGGTATCTGAAGTAACGTACGGCCGTTGTCATGCCTGCAACCGCTTCAACTGTTCTATGCTCTGCTGTCTTACCCGCTCCGGATCGGTGCTTTGTTCTCCTGCTTCTCCTCCCACTGCATTCGGCCTCCCGAGTGACCCCCCGCATATCCCTCCGACGCTGGCGAAAGGCTTCGAGCCTCTCCTTATCTTCATCTTCGGCTACACTGCTACGGGACTGCCTCGCGTTTTGGGGAACGCGAATCTACCGTCGTCACGGCTGCGGCTCCACATCTACGAGCGCCTTGAGACTCCCATTTCCTCCTCTCCGGCAGAACAGCCTCGGCGTTCCAGCAACGTGCTCCGAAACAATGGCGTCGCTCACTCAGCTAAAGAGAGAGAAACCCGTCTGCCGGTGTAAGGATCCCCTGCGCAGCAATGCGATGACATCACAACCGTCTATCTCCGACGCACCCTGCTGGAGTATCCTTCGTCTTCCCGTTATCCTTTCTGGTCGTGTCTCAGCTGGAGACATTAGCCTCAATGTCTTATGGTCTTTGCTGTCTCACAGGTCGGTGCCTTAGAGGGCTGTTTTGATAATAATATAATTATCTGAGCTGAATTGGATAATGGCTTAGAATCTGCATTATTTATGCACATCTCCCATGCAGTAGTTTACCTACACTGCTTGCCAAACTGGTCCTATCTGAAATGTTGGGAAAAAAAAAAAAGAGCAAAGCAGGCAGCATGTTTAAGCCTCCATTCCAAACCGGCTCCTCTTTCCATCTGAACACTACCTTGATTGACAGCATCGCACCCATTTAGACAGCCCTCCAAGTTCATTTCGTTCTCTCTTATCCTCTCTACGCATCATCCCACCCCTCCCCCTTTTCTTCCTCTACATCTGTCTCTACGCATCATCCCACCCCTCCCTTTATCATCCCACCCCTCCCCCCTTTTTCTTCCTCTACATCTGTCTCTACGCATCATCCCACCCCTCCCTTTATCATCCCACCCCTCCCCCCTTTTTCTTTCTCTACATCTGTCTCTACACATCATCCCACCCCTCCCCTTTTTCTTTCTCTACATCTGTCTCTACGCATCATCCCACCCCTCCCTTTATCATCCCACCCCTCCCCTTTTTTCTTTCTCTACATCTGTCTCTACGCATCATCCCTCCCCTCCCTTCATCATCCCACCTCTTCCCCTGTTGCAGCCGCAGCTGCATGCCTCAGACCTAGCTCGCACCTCTCTATAGGTGCTGCGGCGGGCCCATCTCCTGTCCAGCGCTCTGACCACTCGACGCGGTCTACTCTTCGTAGGTCTACTCTACGCATCATCCCACCCCTCCCTACATCTTCCCACTTTTTTCCCATTGCAGCCGCAGCTGTAAGCCTCAGACCTTCTAGCCCACACCCCTCTATAGGTGCTGCGGCGGGCCTGTCTCCTGTCCAGCGCCCTGGGCACTCGATGTGTTCTTCTCACTGCATGCCTTCCTCATTGCTGATTCATTTTCTTTCCACCCTCTTCCCCTGCTGCTGCTCTATGCCTCATACTTTCCAGCTCACACCCCCTCTATAGGTTGCCGTTGCAGGCCTGCCTCCTGCCTGGCGTTCTGGGCATTCTATGCAGTTTCCTTGTTGCACAGCTTCCTCACCCTAGATTCGCTCCCATCCGATCATCTCATTCTCCCAGCCTCTACATCAGCAGCTTGCATACTTCATGGACGCTCATCCCAACCTCTTTAATTTGCGGCCACGCCAGACCCCGCCTTTAACATTACAATTCTCATTTTTCTATTTAGGTGCTGCTGCAGACCCTCATCCTGACTCCTCTGCTGATGTGCTTCTCCCAACCTCCGGCTTCCAGTTTATACTCTCTTTTCAGTTGCTGCTGTGGACTATCGTACCAGACCCTCCTCTGTGCTGCCTTGCTGCTCACACTCTACAGCTTCTAGCTCCTGCTCTGTTTTCAGGTGCTTCGGTGGACCTTCATCCCTCACTTCTTACTGCTGCACTACTCAGAGTCCCTGACTGTTCTGTTATGAGGTTTCTAATATTATGCTGTAAGAAGCTGATTTATCCATATTGGATTAGAGGCAGAAAGCCCGCCCTCAGGTGTTGTTTTCAAGTATTGCAATTATCAATTTTATTTCATTGAAAAAACTTTATTGAACAGCAGTAGCAGTCCAGCAAAACAGTAATGGCTTTGCCTCTCAGTTCATGAAGTCCGGTTGGAATAAAGTACTGCACACATCTTTGTTTAATGTTGCATTGCCGGTATGTACCAAAGAAATTATTTCTTTGTGTTAGATATAGCTTACTTATGTGTTATTTTACTGTAAAATGAGTATTTTTGTTGTGCAAATTACCCGCGATTTGTGAAAAAGGAAGAAGATGCTTCTCTTCAGCCATTGCAAGTTGAAAATGTACTCCAAAACAAAAAGGAGCCCACCAGTGATGAGTCATTACACTCTGAAAAAGGTGATGATCCACAGCAAACGCCACTCTGTCCTCCCAGTTACCTTAACAACCCCTCAAACCCCCCAGTCATTACGTCATCTCCACATACTAATAAAGATTTGGCAGCCAAGTGGTCAAACCAAGTAGCAGCATCTAGCTTTTACGAAGCCAGACCCTCATGCCAGGAGTCTAGAGACTCTAATGTAAGTGACTTCATTAGGTATTTTGCTCGCCGTGAAATAGTAGCAACAGGGCTGCTCCAGTTTAATGACAAGCCCCAAAATTTCAGAGCCTGGAAGCGCTCCTTTGAAAACGCAATAAGGGGTTTAGATCTAACGGCAAGTGAGGAGATGGACTTGATGTTGAAGTGGCTTGGTAAAGAAACCGCTGAATATGTGGAGCGAATCCGGGCCATACACATTAATAACCCAGCCAATGGCCTCAACATGATGTGGGACAGACTTGAACAATGCTATGGCTCAGCGGAAGTGATTGAGGATGCACTTTTCAAGAGGATTGACGCATTTCCGAAAATCACACTCAAAGACTATGCAAAATTGAGGATGTTTAGTGACCTGCTCATGGAAATGCAGTGTGCTAAAAATGAAGGAGATCTCCCTGGCCTTGCATTCCTGGATACAGTAAGAGGAGTAAATCCTATAGTCCAAAAACTCCCCTTCCACTTGCAAGAAAAATGGATTACAGTTGGAGCTAACTACAAACGGGCTAAATGTGTGTCCTTCCCACCATTTAATGTTTTTGTAGACTTCGTTACACAAGAGGCTTACTCTAAGAATGATCCCAGCTTTAACTTCACATCATTTCCTGATGTTTCCAAACCAGACAAGCCACCCTGGAGAACAAACAGACAGAGAGAGATTTCAGTGCACAAAACTGATGTTGTCTCTCATTCTATTTCAGACACACATAGGTCTGCAGACAAAGCTGTGGGTAGTGGCAAGATTTGCCCCATTCACAAAAAACCTCATCCTCTCTCAAAATGCAGGACATTTCGTATGAAAACACTCGATGATAGGAAAATGTTCTTAAAGGAAAACAACCTTTGCTTCAAATGCTGTGCCTCATCTTCTCATATTGCAAAGGACTGTAAAGTTAAGGTACAGTGTTCTGAGTGCAGCAATGAGAGACACTGTACTGCTCTCCACCCAGGGCCAGCCCCCTGGTTAAAAGAAGCTGAACATGCGGTAATGCATGGCGGGGAGCCTGACTTCACAGAACCAGAGGAGATCACTTCCAGCTGCACCCAGGTTTGTGGCATAAATCACGCAGGTAGATCATGCTCCAAAATCTGCCTCGTTAAAGTGTACCCAGTAGGTAACCCAAAACAGGCAGCAAGGCTCTATGCTATCCATGATGAACAAAGTAACAGATCATTAGTACATCCTGAGTTCTTTGGACTGTTTAATGATTGTGGACCCAGTTCTCCCTACTCACTTAGGACATGTTCTGGAACTAAAGATACAATGGGAAGAAGAGCCACTGCTTATGTAGTGGAAGCCTTAGATGGTTCAGTCCACATTCCTCTGCCTAGCCTCATCGAATGCAAAGGTATCCCAAATGACAGAGATGAGATACCCACACCCAGCGCAGCCATGCACCACAGCCATCTGAAGTCAGTAGCTCACCTCATCCCTGAACTAGACCCTAATGACCCCATGTTAATGCTCCTTGGACGAGACGTTGTTAGAGTTCACAAAGTCCGTAAACAGATAAGTGGACTTAACAACGCTCCCTATGCTCAAAAATTGGACCCCGGGTGGGTCATAGTAGGGAACGTGTGTGTAGGTGATGTCCACAAAACCCTTGCGGTAAAGACTCTGTTCACAAATGCCACTGAGAAATGTCGTCCTACAATGTTTGAGCCATGCCCCAATGTTTTCAATATAAAAGAGAGACATTGTGAAATACAAGTCCCATCCAACTTTAGCACCCAACCTGAGGACAGTACTTGTGAACTAGACCACTTAGGATGTAATGTGTTCAAACAAACCAGGCATGACAATTACATTTCACCTTCCATTCAAGACTATGCTTTCTTAAAAATAATGGAAGAAGGACTGAAAAAGGACAAAGATAACAGCTGGACAGCTCCATTGCCATTCAAGCTGCCTCGCCAAAGATTTCCTAACAACAGACCACAAGCCCTGAGGCGCCTGATGTCACTTGTTCGCAACTTTGAAAAGAATGAGGAAATGAAGGAACACTTTGTGGCTTTCATGGACAAAATATTAAAAAACAAACATGCAGAAATGGCCCCCACACTGAAATATGGAGAGGAATGTTGGTATTTGCCACTTTTCGGTGTCTACCACCCCCGTAAACCCAAACAGATCGGAGTCGTCTTTGACAGCAGCGCTAAATACGAGGGTGTATCACTGAACGATGTGTTGTTAACAGGACCAGATTTTAACAACTCACTGCTGGGCGTCTTAATGCGATTCAGAAAGGAAGCTGTTGCCTTTACAGCAGACATTGAACAGATGTTTTATTGTTTCAATGTTCATGAGCAAGAAAGGAACTACCTGCTCTTTTTGTTGTTCCGTGACAATGACATTTCCAAAGACATCTTGAGTACAGGATGAGAGTCCATGTCTTTGGGAATAGTCCGTCACCAGCAGTGGCCATGTATGGCTTGCAGCAGTCTGTTCTACGCAGCGAGCTAAACAGCGATCCAGATGTGAGACAGTTTGTCACACGGGACTTCTACGTGGACGACGGACTTAAATCTCTTCCCACCATTGAAATGGCTGTCTCCCTACTCCAAAGAACTCGTGCCACACTGGCAAGATCAAATCTCAGACTGCATAAAATAGCAGCCAACAGAAAGGAAATATTAGATGCGTTTCCTACCCAAGATCATGCAAAAGACTTAAAAAGCTTAGACTTTGGAGCTGATTCAGTCCTCATGCAACGCAGCCTAGGTCTCCTTTGGGACCTAGGTAGAGACTGCTTCACCTTTCATATCCCAGATGAGACAAAGCCCTTTACAAGGAGAGGTGTTCTATCAACAATTAACAGCCTCTATGATCCACTAGGGTTTGTAGCACCTGTCACTATACAGGGAAAGTCTATTCTGCGTGAACTCACATTCGAAAATGGAGACTGGGATGCTCCATTACCCCCAGCAATGGAAGAGCCCTGGACTCTCTGGAGAGACTCACTTAAATAACTATCCAACCTTACCATTGCCAGAGCATACACAGACATTTCTCCCTCAACAGCCGCAGAAAGGGAGTTGAGCATGTTTTCGGATGCATCTACTAAAGCCATAGCTGCAGTGGCTTATCTAAGAGTGACAGATGCAGAAGGAAACTGTCAGGTAGGGTTCATTATGGGCAAGGCGAAGCTTGCACCACGCCCGGATCAGACCATACCCAGCTTGGAGCTTAGTGCTGCTGTGTTGGCAGTGGAGCTTGCGGATTTAATTGCAGATGAACTTGACCTTGAACTAGATTGCACTACATTCTATACAGACAGTAAAGTGGTCCTAGGTTATATCCACAATGAGACTAGGAGATTTTATGTCTATGTCAGTAACCGTGTAACCAGGATCCGCAAATCTTCTCAGCCAAGCCAATGGCATTATGTGACTAGCGGGCAGAACCCTGCGGATCATGCCACTCGTTCTGTCCCTGCATACCAGTTGCCCCTTAGCAACTGGTTTGCTGGCCCTGACTTTTTGCTTAAAGCCCAAAGGCTTCCAAATGACTCTTATGATCTTGTGGACCCTAGCATGGACTCAGTGGTTAGACCTCATGTAACTGCTCTCAAAACTACGTCCTCATCCAGGCAACTTGGGTCTGACAGATTCAGTAGGTTTTCCAACTGGAGGTCACTAATATGTGCTCTTTCAAGACTATTGCACGTCATCCACAACTTTAAATCACCGATAAGCAAGAACAATTGCTGCTGTGGTTGGCATTACTGTGACACAGGAATCACTGTGGATGAGTCTAAACAAGCGCAAAACATTGTGATTCAAGCAGTACAACAGGATGTGGATCTGAAGAGATCAGGTGCATACAAAATAATGAGAAACTGCCCAAAACCAGTCCTCTTAAGAACTTAGACCCTTATCTAGTTGAAAATGGTCTCCTTAGAGTAGGTGGGCGCATTGCCGACTCAAACTTGACTCAAGAGGAAAAGAACCCACTTCTAGTCCCAGGCCACCACCATGTAGCAGTTCTTCTCATAAAACACTATCACGATCAGGTTCACCATCAAGGTCGCCTGTTTACTGAAGGAGCTATACACTCTGCAGGGTGGTGGATAGTGGGTGGCAAGAGAAAGGTGAGCACAATCATTTATCAGTGTGTAACCTGCAAAAGACTTTGTGCCCCTCTGAGCACACAAAAAATGTCAAACCTCCCTCCAGATCGCCTTGCAATAGACCCGCCATTCACAAATGTGGGTTTAGATGTGTTTGGCCCATGGCTAGTGTCTTCCCGACGTACAAGAGGAAGTGTGAACCAAAACAAAAGGTGGGCTGTCATATTCACATGCCTGAGTATTAGGGCAGTTCACATTGAGGTGATAGAGTCACTCGACACGTCTAGCTTTATTAATGCGCTTAGACGGTTTCTAGCAATAAGAGGACCTGTAAAAACTATTCATTCTGATCGAGGTACCAATTTTGTCAGTGCATGTAAGGAACTGAAAATCCCTTCAAACTTGGACAATATAGCTGTACAGACCTACTTAAAAGAACGTGGATGTACTTGGACTTTTAACCCACCACATGCTTCTCATTTTGGCGGGTCGTGGGAGAGAATGATTGGCTTGGCCCGGAGAATATTGGACTCTATGTTTTTTAAACTCAAGACCACAAAGCTCACTGATGAAGTTCTTGCCACCTTCATGGCAGAGGTGACAGCTATCATGAATGCCAGGCCTCTTGTTCCAGTTTCCTCAGACCCAAGTGGCCCTTCCGTCTTAACCCCAGCTGCTCTTCTAACTCAGAAGATCATCCCTCTTCAGGCTCCAGCTGGTAACTTCACGACGTCAGATATTTACAGATACCAGTGGCGTCAGGTCCAGCACCTGTCAAACATCTTCTGGGACAGGTGGAAAAAAGAGTTCCTTCCTACTCTCCAGTCACGTCGCAAGTGGCAATCCAGCAAGCCCAATGTGAGTGTAGGAAGTGTCGTCGTACTCAGAGACAGTCAAGTACCAAGGAACGAATGGCCGCTTGGACTGATAACTAAAGTGTTTCCAAGTAAAGATGGCATAGTACGCAAAGTAGAAATTAAGGTAGCCAAATCAAATGGTTCAAAACTGTTCATAAGACCTATTTCAGAGATTGTAGTTTTGGTTCCTTCGTAAGACTTGTGTCTTTTCCCCTGAAGACTTAATTTGTGGCGTTTATTCACGCCAGACGGGGAGTGTTCTGTTATGAGGTTTCTAATATTATGCTGTAAGAAACTAATTTATCCATAATGGATTAGAGGCAGAAAGCCCGCCCTCAGGTGTTGTTTTCAAGTATTGCAATTATCAATTTTATTTCATTGAAAAAACTTTATTGAACAGCAGTAGCAGTCCAGCAAAACAGTAATGGCTTCGCCTCTCAGTTCATGAAGTCCGGTTGGAATAAAGTACTGCACACATCTTTGTTTAATGTTGCATTGCCAGTATGTACCAAAGAAATTATTTCTTTGTGTTAGATATAGCTTACTTATGTGTTATTTTACTGTAAAATGAGTATTTTTGTTGTGCAAATTACCCGCGATTTGCGGTGTTGGCCAAGATGGTGTCGGTAGCGTTAGTTTATACATATGGAAGTATCTAATGATGTAACTCAGTGGAAATTGGGTATAAAGTGCATTATGTGCTGCACATATTCATGTTTTATTGTATCGTTTCTCTCGTTTTCAGTTTCATCCTTTTGAATGTCATTAAACCTGCTGACAACGGTCTTCGGTCTCCAGAGTTGTGATATGATAAAGGTGTTAAATAGCCTTTGCATCAGACATGCACAAGTAGCGGCACACTGACTTTCCAGCTCATCGTCTTCCCGGGTGCCGTTACAGGCCATGTCCTAATCCTCTGCTTTGCATCTGTCCCGCACCAAGCCTCTTCCTTTACAGCACACCCTCTCTCCTGATGTGGACCTTCATCCTAATCCCCTTCCCCTCGTGGTTTCACTGCATCCTGCCTCTTCCTTTACAGCCCTCCTCTCCCACGCCACAGACCTTCGTCCCAACCCCATAGCTTTGCGGCCGCACCGCCCACCTTCAACTTCTCAGCTTGCACTCTCTCCTCAGAAACTGCTGTGGACGCTCATCCCTATGCCTTCCCCTCACAAACAAATGGCGCCCTGCGTCCACTGTACGGCTTGCACTCTCTCCTGCTGGATCTTACCTTCTGCTTCTGCTTGCAGCAAAGCTTCCCCTAGCGACTGCATCTCGCACTGCCTTTTATGGTACTGTTTGTACTAATTTTTCCAGCAGCTGCGGGCTTTCAACTTGACCTCTCCTCTTCACGATCATGCCGCTCCGAGCCCCAAAGTTCCAGCTTATGCTCTCTTCTCAGGCATGGCCTTGGACCAGCCCCCCTACGCAGCACTCTGGCCCTTGATGCCACCTCAAATTCTATTCACCCTCTCACATGCAGCCTTGTTGCTCTCAGCTTCTAACTTTCCAACTGGTGCCAGCGAGGACCTTACTCTTCTAATCATCTCTCGCTAGCAACAGCACCTCACCCTGCCTCCTATGGTAAGGTTCGCACTGATTCCTCCAGGCACTGTGGACCTTCAACCTGTCCTCCTGTCTTCACAACCACGCTGCTATCTAGCCCCTAAGTTCCAGCTTATGCTCTCTCCCTAGGTTACCTTGGACCGACACTTGATGCCACCTAGGGCACCTGTTATTTCAACACCCTCTAGGCATCTTCGTTATCTTGTAGTCAACTTTCTACATTGCCACCTTGCTTGAGCTCCTCGGCACTTTTTGGATTTTCCTCTTTCAGAGTTTTCTCCCTTGTGACAAAATGCCTTTTTTCTATCTCGCTTTCCTGCGGTGCTGACCTTTTTGGGCTTCTTAACTGGCCTCATCTGTCATCCCTCTAGATCACCATTCCGTTCTCGATTCTCTCTATGCCATTGGAAAGGCACCACCAGGGCACACCTGCCAACGAAGAATATCTCGCTTTATTAACACTGCCCCTCTGTAGTACTTGACTTCAAGGCTGCTACTAATCCACTTTCCACCAATTATTGCCAGCCTCAGACCCCTCACTATTACCCAATCACCATCAATTACACTGAAGTAGAAATTGGACTTAGCAACACTCTGTCCAGTGCATGGCAGCCTAGATAAATGTCACTATTATTGTTACACCATAGCAAAATGACATTTAGCTGGTGACAGTTAAAATTCTATTATTAGTTGATCAATTTGATTTCTGCCAATGTGATGATCTTGTCCATCTTAAGACCAACTCTGACTCTATATCACTTTTCGCAATCATCACCCCTTTACCACTGCAGCATCTGAATACTCGAATTACCAGTCACACTAGAATTTCCGTTATCATAATCAACAAAGGATATTCAACTTACTCATGCTATTTCTCTACCGTCTCACATGACACTCAATCATACACCAGTTTATTAAAGGTAGTTCATTTAAAGACTCACTAACCCTTCATTTCACCTAAACACAATCAGGACACCAATCAAACCCTTGACCAGAGTACCTGAACCTATCCATTCTGTAGCACTTAATGACCAGCATTCCTGTAAATTTTTTGGGGTCCGGCTTCTTTCGCATTCATAAGCCGCCCTAAACTCTTCCCCAAAAGACTTCTGAGTTTGCCTCCCCATTGCAGCCTCTGCGGGCATGGTCCGTACTAGCAAAGTGAAGTTATGCTAATAACATAATTTTGGGAGTAGGACCACGCCCGAACTCAGCCCTATATATACCCTGCAAATTCACGTCATTTCTGCGACAGACAAACTCGCCTCATTTAGTTCAGGAGACGGATCTTGACTCGACTGCTTCACGACGTCAGCTTGCTCCTCCGCGCTTAGTCATTCCTGCTGATCCCCATATTCGGAGCCGTGTTCGGCCTTTATCAAGCCCACTGAGCCTCCTGTTTTAAACTCGCTCCCACCTCCACCCCATCTCCACCCTTTTCTCATATTACTTTATCCAACGGGGGGGTCCGGCTTCATACGCATTCATAAGCCGCCCTAAACTCTTCCCCAAAAGACTTCTGAGTTTGCCTCCCCGTTGCAGCCTCTGCAGGCGTGGTCTGAACTAGCAAAAGGGGATGTCGACAAGTGTCCATGATGTTAAGCATTTCACCTTCCCTTTAATGCAATGGCCTGTAGTCTTGTGCTATACTTTTCATGTTGCTTATATTGTAAAAAAATCTTTGTAATACATTTTATTATGATTCAGTACAGTCACTGCCAAATGCTAAATGAATGATAGGTGATCACAGATACACGAGTAAATGAATGGCTGTATTACCTGCCCTGTGTGTGCAGAAAAATGAACAGGCTTTAAGTGGGAGTCTTCAGATGACTTCTTTGATTCTCTGATTGTTTTTCTGCCAACTCCTGTACTTTTAATACTATTGCTTCACATTACACATATTTATCTGAAGTTATTAAATTAATTGCAGTTACATATTGAATTCCATTTACATTTCAGCTGTAGTCTGTACAAGCAGCTTCTGCACTTCTACATTTTCAGTTTGTATTATTGATAAACCAGTACAGGGATGATATCTGGACCGAAAATGACCACGTTAAAATGCAGAAGTACAGACACTTGAGACTCAGAATGTATAATTCCTGCCACTAGAGGTGGTGGTTTGAGGCACATTTTAGCCAGATGTACCAGTACCCCCCTCAATGCAGCCAAAGCTTGCCCAATAAAATCTACACCCCTCCAAATACAATGAAACTTCTCATACAACTAAATCTCCGCCCACTACATCTTTCAAAAACCAGAATTCTGTCCAGAACAACTGAACACACTCCTACAGCCAAATCCCAACCAATACAGCACTGATCTGACCAGTTCCCCAACAGGAGGATTCTGGGTAATTGGGTCCTTCAGAGCTCCTGCATTCTGGAGTGGATTGAGGGTGATAGGGTGTGAACGTGTGAACTGCTTTTATCACTCCTCCTTATTTCCATTTGCTCCCTCTGTTACTCTCCCTCTCTCTGTTTCAGGCTCCGTTACTTTTCCTCTTTCTTTTTCCATCTCTTTCTCTTCAAAGTCTGAGGTGTGTTTACATCTTTTCTTTAACTGCGTCTACCTTCTACCTTCACTCATGGCCATTTTATCAGAAACACCTGCTGTAAACACTGGACAGACACCGGTCCGTCTCCTCGTTCCACTGAGAAGCAGGGTGTTAATCGAGTGGATCAGTTAATCCTCTTGGATCCAGTAACAGCTTCTACTCCTCAGGGATGGCTTTACAGTTGGAAAATTGCTGTGAAGATTTGATGGCAGTTGCAAGAGAGTTGCATTAGAGAGCCCAGGTGCTGATGTCAGATGATTGATTCTGTCACTCCAACTCGTCCCAAAAGAGCCCCATCTCTCAGAGAACACAGTTCTCCACTGCTCCACAGGACATTGGACATAGTGAGCTCATGTGCAGCTGCTCCAGTGCGTCTCATTTCATTTCCTAATTTTAAATACAGAAGATGTATAAATAAATGTTGTTTTCTGTTTTTCAGGCTGTTTACACCTAAGCAAAACCGCATTGTGATTGACTTAACCCCCAAATCTACCTCTAGACTGGAGAGTGGGAGTGCAAATGAAGAGCTGCCCTCAACAAAATAATCTGCTGACCGTCAATGAGATGAGGAGCAGGATTGTAATCCTCTGCAGTTAAATAAATAAATACCACATCACTAAAAACCAGTCTGAGTTATATACTACAGTCCCAAACTCGTTTATCGCTGAAATCTTACAGAAATACTTAAATATCACAGTACAGACATTTAAATTGTTACATCTTTTAAATTGTTCATAACTGACACTCAACTCTGATACACAAACCTTACTGAAAACAAACTGCAGCTCTTTAAACACAGTCTCAAACACATAGGTTTAGACTGAGCTGCAGGAACTGGTGGAGGGTGTGTATTGAGTCAGAGACTAATTGCATAATCAAAGATCAGCACGTACTAAATAGAGGTAGAGGTGTGTAATTACAGCAAATACATTTAAGGTGTTTGGGAACATTTATCTTAGAAAGAGCTTTAGTGAGGACAGAGGGGGACTTTAAGACACAGATTAGACTTTCAGTCCTCTCTTTAATATAATGAATTAATCCTGTACTTTTTTGGTGAAGGATTCACTTTAGTAATGTTTTAATCGGTTGTAATTTCTGTCTCTGTACTTTTGACAAATTAAACTTGTCCTCTTTCCTACGACTATAATTCTGAGTATTGATTGACTGTGTACACACTGAACGATCACTGGATTAGAAACACCTACCTTGTTTCTACACTCATTGTCCATTAAATCAGCTCCACTGACCACACAGGAGCACGTTGTAGATCTACAGTTACAGAGTGTAGCCTATATGTTGCTCTGCATACTTTCTCATTCCCATTTCCCCTTGTTCTTCCAAAGCCACGTTTGTGGTGCTGGTACACGTGGATCAGACACAGCAGTTTTACCTGTTATCCTTCAGGCCTTCTGTGTGTGAAGAGAGCAAACTGTGTGCAGTGGACGGATCTGATTTTCAAGATCGTGTAGTGGGAGCCAGGCTTAGGTTTGTTTCTCAAACACAGACCATGAGACACTGACGTTTAATCACATCATCTTCTAGAACAGAAAGATTATGTAGCGTTAAACACTCAAGCGTACACACACACACACACACACAGCGTTCTCACATTCTTGAATCTCTCTTTTTAAAGGTGAAATAATCACACAGAACAGATACAGAGTTACTGAGTGAAGAATGACTTTTTAAATCTCTCTTGGAACTGATTCTCTGCATTTAGCCCATCCGTGTTATTGAACACAAACGCTCACCACTGAGCAGTTTTAGCCACACACACACACACACACTCAGGTCAGTGAACACACACACAACCAGAGCAGTGGGCTGCCATCCCCGGTGCCCAGGGTGCAGTTTGTGTGTTAGGTGTGTGATTTTTTTTTTCCTGCTGGTCCTGGGAGTTAAACCAGCAAGAGTTTCAATCTCACTGCTCAAAAATACCCCAATCTCTGTGACTGTCCATTTCTGTGACCCTAGAGGGCGCTACTTTAAAGACTTGGCATAGGGGTCACAAAACCTAACAGCAGCCGTCAGAATGTTTAAGTGAATTTATCTAATTTTATTCAGTGGGGTCACTGACTGCTGTCTTCATATGCCAGAGCTATGAAGTAGCGCCCTCTAGGGTCAAAGAAATTAGCTAACACCGTTTTTTTTTTTTAAAAAAAGCTAAGCAATAATAATATTAATATATTGTATTCATATATCACTTTTCAAGATACTCAAAATCTAACAATAAATCGACAAACTGACAAAGCTAAGCTTTAAAAGTGAACAACATTAGCTCATATATTAAAAGCAGATCTGAAAAGGTGAGTTTTGAGGAGAGATTTAAAGACGGCCAGGTCTGTGCAGTGTAGCTCTGTCCCCCCCAGGTGCAGAGCTTAGTCCTAGGAGTTACTGACAGGAGTTTGGCATCAGAGGAGCGAAGATTCTGTGATGGTGAAGCACGTCAGTGAGAGAGGAAGGGGCCTGGCTGTGGAGGGCTTTGTGAGTGTATTGATAGAAGAATTTTGAACTGAATCCGGTGTGAAACAGGAAGCCAGTGAAGATTCTGAAGTGTGTGTGTGTGTGTGTGTGTTTGTGTGTGTGTGTGTGTGTGTGTGTGTGTGTGTGTGTGTGTGAATTACGAGGGGGAGATGGGGGTGTAAAAATGCTAAAAAGCAGATAAAGCGCCTACATTTGCTTTATTGATTTGTGGCGCCCTCTAGTGTCTGAACATTACTTTACAACAAACTTGCTGTGTCCGAAACTGTACAGTGCACTGTTTTGGGTTGTAGTTGTGTGCGAAAACATAGTGGACAATTTTCAGTGCACTCAAACAATCCCACAATGCACTGCAAAGTGTAGTGTACAACCCATGTACACTAAAAGATATCAGATTACCCATAATTCACTGCGTTGTTTGGTAATAACGCACATGAGGTATTGTCTGTAATCATTCACTACCGTCCTGAATTCAGTTCCCTATAATAGTGCACTACATAGTGAATATAGGGACAAACACACCTCAAAACAACACACTTCTACCAGTTTATTCTGCAACAGGCGGAGAATAGAGAGACAGAGGTATGTGTATTACCAATTTCATTAGCTCCAGTTCATAGTTAAAAATTATTACAATTCATTCTGTTGCTCTGCATACTTTGTTAGCCCCTTTCTCCCTGTTCTTCAGGGCTCAGGACCCCCACAGAGCAGGTGTGATGTGGTGGTGGGTCATTTTCAGCGCTGCAGTGACACTGACGTGGTGGTGGTGTGTTAGTGTGTGTTGTGCTGGCGTAGAGTGGATCAGACACAGCAGTGCTGCTGGAGTTTTTAAACCCTGTGTCCACTCTCTGTCCACTCTGTGAGACACTCCTCCCTCGTTGGTCCACCTTGTAGATGTAAAGTCAGAGACAGAAGCTCATCTGTCGCTGCACAGTGTGTGTGGGTCATCCTCTAGTCCTTCATCAGTGACACAGGACGCTGTCGGCTGGATGTTTTTGGTCGGTGGACTGTTCTCAGTCCAGACACTGAGGGGTTTAAAAACTGTGTCTGATTGTTTCTTTACAGAAACCTTGAGAGGAAGCAAGACTCAAAAAAAATCCATCCTCATCCAGTCAAAATTGGAGCAGAACAACAATCCAAACTACAACTCACCGTACGGGTATTTAGTGTCCAGTTTGTCCTCAGCCGAGCGAGACCAGGGCAGCAGGTCGTCGTCACAGCCGTTGGGCATGCCGTTATACCCGATCCCCATGATCTTATTCTCCTGATTCACTATACAAGCCCCCACCTGCACAGCACAGTCTACATCAGTCCACCTTAAAAACAGCCAGGTCCCTCACACACATCACTGACATCACTGTGCACACTTCAGTCTCTCAGAAAAGGGGTCGATATTTTAGTCACAGAACTAATGTAACGTAACAGATGTTGAAGACATAGTAAGGGATTAAAGAAAGAAAGAACGAAGGAAAGAAACGGAAGCAAGGGGGAAAAGTCGTACGAAAGGAAAGCAGGAAGGAAGTCAGGAAATAGGAAGGAGGAGGGAAGTAGCGAACAAAGTATGGAACAAAGTAAAGAAGGAGAAAGATGGAGGAAAGGAAAGAATAAGGGAAAAAATGAAGGTGTCCAGCTAAACCATACCCTGTGTTTTTATGGATCAAAAGGATGGAAAGTAGAAAGAAAGGAGTCCAGGGGAATGGGTCCTGTGTCTGATGCTCTGATTGAACCCTGGTGTTAGAGCCTGTGGTGCCACATGAGCCGCAAACACTTTCTAAGGTCTGGAAAGTTCCGTACACAGCTTTAGCCCTAATAGACATTTACTGAATGTCCTGGATGTTCAAATGCTGTAGTGACCCGTCTTGTGTTACATATGACCCTCTCTGACCTCATTTCAGGGACAAAAACTTTGAAATACAATTTGTGATGTGTTTGTCTCATTGGGATTTTAACCCCCCAAAATAGACAGAACACGACAAAAATAAATGTGTTCTGTGTTGTTTCTTTGATCTGTTTTATATTTCTCATATTTTAGCTTTATAGTGAACAGAGTCTGGGCTTTAATGAGTTAAATGATAACCCTTGTACCTTGGAGCTGGGGTCTTTACTCCTCTGAGCCGACAGAAATGCCACCGCCATGAAATACTCCGGCCACTCCAGATAACCCTCTCTCTTCTTTGCCTGGACACTGAGAGAGAGAGAGAGAGAGAGAGAGAGAGAGAGAGAGAGAGAGATCTCCAAATAGTCTAAGAAACAGGGACTAGACAGTCACGGTTTCATACATCACACACCTAACGAACCAATCCATCAATCCATCAGCCTGGTGGGCGGGGCATTCCAACAGAGGGTGAGGTGTGAATATAGAGGTGGGAACAAAGTGCATATTCACACAAGGTTTTTTGTTGTTGTTGTTGTTTTTTAGGTTTTTTTCTATTAAGTATAAACTCAATATAAACACAAAATTAGAAAAAAAGAAGTAGAAAAGTATAAACACACTCTAACTTCAGAAAGCACCAGGCGTCAGAGTGCAACCACTTTACAGAGATTTGAAGGCAACACAGTGGTATGACTGCACCCTTTAAGGTGGAATAATTAACCAACTTAAGGTGGCACGGAAATACTCTGCTCACCCGTTGCTGAGAGGAGCTCCTCTGTTTTCCTCTGCACTCATTCTGCAACTCTTCAGTAGTTTAAACTCTCTCCATTGCCCTGCAGCTCACATGGACGACAGCAGAGAGAACGCCCTTGAAAATTACCAAACGGCTCCACTGACCTTGCGCGCGTCAAAGCTGCGCAGAATAAGTGCAGGAAAGTGAAATATACACATTTCTCTGGTTCATTATAATTCCCCCCACAGAGGTCCACTTTTGTGTGTGTATTTGTACACGATATACATCAAACTGTACTTTTATGTGACCAATTTTTGTAAATAAGTAAGTAAATAAATAAAGTTTATTTATAAATCAATAAAAACTGCACCCATTTAGACACGGCCCTCCGAGTTCGTTTCGTTCTCTCTTATCCTCTCTACGCATCATCCCACCCCTCCATTTATCATCCCACCCCTCCCCCTTTTTCTTCCTCTACATCTGTCTCTATACATCATCCCACCCCTCCCTTTATCATCCCACCCCTGCCCTTTTTCTTCCTCTACATCTGTCTCTACTCATCATCCAACCCCTCCCTTTATCATCCCACCCCTCCCCTTTTTCTTCCTCTACATCTGTCTCTACACATCATCCCACCCCTCCCTTTATCATCCCACCCCTCCCCTTTTTCTTTCTCTACATCTGTCTCTACGCATCATCCCACCCCTCCTCTTTTCATCCCTCCCCTCCCTTCATCATCCCACCTCTTCCCCCCGCAGCTGCATGCCTCAGACCTTCTAGCTTGCACCCCTCTATAGGTGCTGTGGCAGGCCTGTCTCCTGTCCAGCGCTCTGACTACTCGACGTGGTCTACTTTTCGTAGGTCTACTCTACGCATCATCCCACCCCTCCCTTCATCTTCCCACTTCTTCCCCCATTGCAGCCACAGCTGTATGCCTCAGACCTTCTACCCCTCTATAGGTGCCGCGGCGACCTGTCTCCTGTGTGTGTGTGTGTGTGTGTGTGTGGATTGGTGGCCGACAAAAGAATCCAGCAAGAGCTGTATGCTGCCACAAGGAAGGAACAAACTCTACTGATCTGTCTGAACTGATAGAATGTTTGAGACTGAGCTGTGTTCAGTCTCAAACAACAACAACAACACGCCAATACACCATGAGTAAACAATGCTTAATGATATTGCTGCCATTTTTTCCAAATGCCATTGTTTTGATTCCAGATACATTTCTTGGGGTGAGGATGTGGTAGTGAAAATCCAACCAGGGACCAAACAGACCAGTAATGTAGGTCGCATGCATTGCACAAGCACAATTAATGTGTTGCTCTGGTATGAGTGGATCAGACATGGCAGTGCTCCTACATGGTAAGAGCAACTAATATAACGGACAGCGAGTGTAAGTAAAGTGTTCTTAATGTAGTTCTTGGTTAATATCATAGATGGACTGTCTCGTGTCAATTATTCTGAGTTCATATTGTGTGTTCATATTGATTTTTAATTTGCTTTAGCCTAGCTAAGCTGATCACAGTTATTCAAGGTATTATTTATTTATATTGTGTTTTATTCTCACAGTTTTTGGCTAACTTTGAAAAGTATGTTTTGTCCTCAGCTGGAATTACTAGAACTGACTAATTTTAAATGTGCCTTTTTCAGATTTTAAACTATTTAATTGCTTTACTTTAGATTATTGGAGAAAATACACAGATGGTTGTGGAAGCATAAACACTAAGAAATGGTCAAATGACTCAAAGCAACACTTTATATTTGAAATAAATATAAATTTTATTAAAAACGCCCACATCTCAGCAATTTCAGGAATGATATAATAACCACCTTTCAGATAAACTGCATTCAGTACATTACAATAATTACAGTATACATATCTGTCCACAACGCTGAAATTTCTTAATATGACTACCAAGGAAACGCAGGAAGCCATGAAAACAAAACAGAAAACATAGTACAGTCAGAAAAACAATACAGGACAAAAAGTGGATGTTTTAACTCTTAGTGTCTCACTGTGAAAGGGGAAGTTAAACCCCTAGCTTAGCATTAGAGCCATATCCCAGTGAACAAAGAATGGTCAGCAGAACATTCCCTCAGTGTTCCCAAAACACGCCATGTGCCCAGAACACTATTCCATAATTTTAAATATCTAGTGCTTAAAAACACCTCAGGAACTGTTATTAACATCATGTAATATTTTAAACCTTCATTCAACATTGTTGTAACATTGACAGAATATTTTCTTTAGGTTTTTAAAAATGTTACTTAAGTTTATTAAGGTTTTCTATGTCTGCATTTTGGAAAACATTCCTGTAAAATTATAGGACATTTACTAATTGACATAAAATGTGTATTCATGTTGCATTAATCCAAGAATTGTTCCTCTAAATTTGCAAATGTTTTTCTGGACACTCCAGTAATGTGAAAATAAATCCTTCTTGGAACTTGGAAAAATGCCCTGCTAATGTTCTGCTCGCTGGTATCATTCAAGTAAAGTTGACTCCACCCAAAACTCCACCCCAGACATCTTCAAGTATGGCTATGTTTTTATTTAAAACCAGTACAGAGGTTCAGAGGGAATAAACTATTATATTTTCTAACGAACACAACACTTTTCTGAGAGGATTTTCCAAAATTCATTATTTTAAAATGTTAAACAATAATTAGGTGTGATGTGTTTGTGATGAGCCTATACACTTTTATAATTATGCAAATTGCTATGGCTGTGAACTCAGCTCTGATGTGTTCTCTGCCAGCATCATCATGTTTTCACTGTTTTGTTTGTTCTCTCATTCTCTGTGTTGTTTTTGTTTGTTGTTGTGTTCATATCTTCAGCTCCCTTCCTCAATGCTGTGTTTAGTCCCTCTGGGCCACCATAAGCTGTGTCTCATCTTTTCTTTTCCAAACCCTGCTTCTCCAGCATCTCAGCATAATTAATGAGAACCACTACTGAAAGATTTTTATTCTAAAATCATGTTTAACAATGGGAAAAATAAAATGAATTATATCAGTATTTTCAGTTTCTACCTGATGTTCTTCAAAAGGTAAAACAAAACTAAGCTTGTGGAAATATTGACCTTCACACAAACAACATAGTGACATCTGGAGAGAAAAACCACAGTAATGTAGACTTGGTATTTACAACATTGTGTTTTTTTTCTGAACAAAGTTACAGTAATCATTCAATGTAAATGTGCGCATTCTTAATTCATTGCTTGTTTTGAGGAAAATTACATGAAGTGCTTTAGAAAAACAACCATGGGGGAGTTTGCACTCGTTTTGTAAAACATCACATTTAAAGGAACTGAAAAGTGAGGGAAGCATGGCAGGGCTATGTGTGTGGCAAATTAAATTCTGATATTTACATTTAGTGGTTAAAAACTAAGTTCTACATGCATATCATATTTTAATTGCCCTCACTGGAGTTATTCCAGTCCAAAGCCTAGCTGTGTTTTTACACGTCATTCCTTCCCTTTAAGTCAACTCAGTGCATTTTAAAATCAACATATGCCAGATTTACTTCTAAAAACCTTTACAACTGTCTACTAAAACATGTGTACAAAACTGCAGGTCATTCTCTTTTCTTTTTTTTTTTTCTTTTTCTTTTCTTTTTTTTTTTTTACAAAGTTAGTTTGTGTTTTTGTAATATTTACAGGTAAATAGAGAGAGGGTCTTGAGAAATGAAAATCGATCCCTGATCAGGTTAAATGCAGAGAAATGAGCACAAATATTGAAATATCCCTGATTTTCAACAGCACACCGGAGCTAGGATTTCAAGTAACACTTTTAAGTCAATCAAGTGTGAGGAAAGTTTGAAATGAATTCAGCTTCAAAATAAACTGTGGGTTTGTGTCTTTAAGTGAGAATAAAATAATAAATTCAGTACTTCAATTCATTGTGTTTCTCTCTGAAATATATTCCCTCATGTCAGAATGATTGTAATAATGTAGCACACTTTTTAAACTGTTATTAAGTGTGTAAAGTATATGGATATGTAGCAGTTTATAGTTCCTCCAGCAGGAGACCCTCACTGCTTTTGTGTACGTGAATTAAAAAGAAGCAGTAAAAGCATGACCAGAGAGGTTTTAAAAACATTATTATTTTAAATTAAGGATTTTCACTAAATGTATTAAAATGCATAAAATATTTATATACGATTTTTACTATTTCAAAATTTTAAAAGCTCCAGTCAATCTTTGAGTTGTGTTAAAATAAACAATAAATATATATAGCCCAGACACATTTACATGGATTATAACAATTGACAAATGCATCAAACATTGATTTATAATTGAAATAGTGAGGTTATTTCCAAAAAAAAAACCCAGAACCAAACGTGTTTAAACACAGAAAATTGAAAATTAAATGTAATAAACAAAGGAACAGACACCTTGGTTTAATCCTATTGCCAAAAATGATCTGAGGTATATGACGAGTAGGTTCTGTACATCATTCAAAAGCCTTTCAACAACATCCCCAAAGAAATTCTCACAATACTTAATAACAGGTTGAGTAGCACCATTATCTGAAACAAAATCAAACTTCAAACCACCCCCACCCCCACTGCTCAAAGCAATATTACTCTGCTTTACAGTCTAAAGCAATTTTAGAAGAGAAGAATTAATTTACTGTACAAACATCACTGCGTCATTGTCTAGAGTTTACAAAATTAAAAATGACCCAAACTGTGAGCTGCCTCAGAAACCAGGAAACCCATCAATAGCCAGTGCTAAGCTGTTAACTTCTAGTTTATGATGTTTATGTCCTAAACTTTAATTCCCACGCTCTGTGCAAAAGTTGGCCAAACCTCAGCAGGATCAAATTCTAGAAATGCAGTTACATTTTCGTTGATATTTTTTTTTCATAATTTAATTTTTAATATAGAGGGATTTTAAAAAAGGTGCCAGTGAAAACAATATGGCATGTTTTGCTACTTATTTAACTGACCAATTTTTTTTTATTAAAAAATCCAGAGAAGACAGCTAAACTTGTGCACAGAACCAAAGTTATGTCACTTTGAAAGCACAGTGTACAGTGACCCAGCACAAAAGGTTTGATTTAATTTTAAAAAATGCACCTTGAGAATGGCTCAATGAAAAGTAAAGATATAGCACATTTAAAAAATAAGTAAAACTAAAGCACCCTGGAAATATGCATCTATTTAAAAAAATGTGACAATCATCTTTCATTCCTAAAAAAATAACAAAAAAAAAACATTAAAAACAGCCTTTTACTAAGGGATTGGAAAATAACAGCTATGAAGAGGGTGAGAAAATTCATCCTCTGTATTACAAAGTGCTTCTAAAAACACTGTAAATGCTCTTTCTTAAGTTTATTAACTGCTATAAATCAAATAAGTTGCAAAAAATAATTATTTGCTATTTCAGAGGTAACATACTATAGAAATGTTCCTGTGAAGGCATTGAACAAAAAAAAGAAGCTTAGACCCTAGACCCTGGATGTAGCACCATGAACATAATCAGCCAGTCACTTTTATGCCAAGGTTTTAAGAATAAATTCTTAAAGTTTTACTCTCAAATGACAATGATTCCAAATCAGAGTTTAAAGCACCAGAGAGGAACAGTGTTGTTTTCCTGAAGGAAAAACCTTAAAGAATAAATAAACACCTTTAAAGGATAAGTAAAGCTTGTTCATCTTACAAGAGCTGATAAACATGATTTGCGACCTCTTATTGATCTTATGTTGATCTGTTGTCCCATTCTGACAATTTTCAATTTTTAACTGAATCTTGTTTTGATTACCTTGCAGATACAGAAGCTGATCAAGTGGCACTGAGGTCAGCAAATCTATACTGTAGCACCATGTCACTTGGCTCTTTTTTGTCTCTCTAAGTGAGGATGACTTGAACAATCATAAAATACAGTGGATCATTGCAGGTCAAATTGCGTACATTGTAAATGTTTTATAAATTAAAATAAGGTTCCTGACCCCTGCTCATTACTTTTCCAATTTACTAAATAAAGTAACAATGTTTGTCACTGTTGGGAAAAATGGTTTCAATTTTGGCACAATGATCTACATTACCAGTTAAGAAGCTTTTAATTTTATAAAGTTACTTATTTGGAGATTTTGTCCCAACAGGAAAAATATTACAAAAATGGCAAGATTATGCCATGGCAAATTGAAGCTGTGCAGTCAAAAGTGAAGTGTGCCCTCAGTTCATTTATACAGCACTTTTGTATTTTCCCTGTCAGCTAATTATTCATAAAGACAATCAACACGCAAATGTGCAAATTTGACCATAATTTTGCACATGAATCTAGAACCCTACAAGAAGCAGTTGTAAGGCCCAGTGACCTTGGTGAAGGCATAGGGAGCTGAGCTGACATAAGTGTTTGTAGTACAAGACATCGATTTCTCACCAAGCTTCTGGACAAAACGCTTATATGGTGGCTCTGACGTCTCTGAAGGTTCCTGAGGTTCCTTCTTTGCTTTTTTGCTGCTGCTTTTGCTGGGCATCCCTTCACTTCCATGCTTTTCTGCATCTTCTTCTTTTTCTCGAGCTTTTTCTGCCATTTTAGCCTCCCACAGTGCAAGTCCATGCTTAGCCTCATTCATGTTTTTGTGCTGGTAAAAGACCAGGGATATCCGAGTTGGGTGGTTGCGATCAGGCTTCTTGAGTGGAGTTGTGGCATGGAGCTCTCGTTTGGCACATTCGATGAGAATTGAGCCATGGCTAGGTGCCACAGCTACTCCTCCAATCTCTGGATCAAGGAAGTTGTGCTCGTTGTCTGACCACACATCCTCCTCTTTTGACAGAATACCTGCTTCCTGCTTGATTACAGATGCTGGGGGGTTTCCATTGGTTAAACCCACACCTGGTGGTTGAGGATTCACACAATCACTCCTTAAATGGGGAAGCACCTGAGGGATCCCATTTGCTCTGTACAAGCTCATATCTTGTTTGCCTTGAAAACCTAAAGGATCCAGATTTGCTGGGAATATCTGAGGGTGCTGGACCAAGTAGGGATTAGGGTATCTTCCAAATTGGTTGCACTTATTTGCATCTGTGGATTTCAGGTTTGGGAGGACTGAAGGAGGTCTGGAAACACCATCCAGATACTGGGCATCAGGTCCGCTGTTAGGACCATAGCCGTGATAGTGTCCAATATGATGCATACCAGATCTCATATTGGAGTTGTAACCATTGACCGGTAAATCTGGCTCACCATAATGTGGTGGAAACTCAACACCATAACGGTGATGTGACCCAAACTGTTGATCTGGGTAATGAGGTGGTTTTTGCTGTCTGTACATGTCCAGGTGCTTCGGATTGAAGTAATAAGGGTGGTAGTTATCCATGGGCATTCCTCTGTTACACTGGTAACCAGGATACAGGTTATTGGTTGTCAGTGATCCAGGGTAAGGACTTGGTGGATTTGATCCATTCATGTAGGAGTGGTAAGCGCTCGCTGAGCCAGTAGACTCAGGGAAAGTATTGGCTGTTTTAGAAGTGCTTGGGTAAGATCCAGGAGCATTAGGGAATCTTGAGTAATTGGCAGAAGATGGGGAACTGGGGATATGATGAAGTTGTTGAGGCTGATTTGGGGCTAGAATATGTCCACTCCTATTACTTGGATCTGAAAGTAAGGGGAAATATGTTATAAAAATGTTAGCTGTAACTTCATTAAATTGTCCATTCTAAATATTAGCCTTATTCCAGATTTACAGTTTATGTTTTCTAACCCTAAATTAATACCTTCTCATATTTAATACCAACATGTTTTTCCACTTAATGCATTTCAGTGTTGTAATGGAGCAAAAAAGCCTGCATGTCTCCACAATATCCACAAATAGCAGAAATGACAGCTCTTAAACCAACCTGCCCCAGACTATGCTTTACATGTACATCAAGAATAGGAGTGTAGAAAAAGTACAGCCCACTCACTGAACAAGTCTGACTTGCTGTCAAGGACGCAGACACAATTCCAACTCTAAGAGCATGGAGAAGCAAACTCTCATGCTCCCTCAAATGTCTGTGAGAGAATGAAGATTTGGTTCACAATTCCACGGCCAGGGCAAAATCTGCATTGTTTCTATTGAGCCCGAGGTTTGATTATCAAAAGACTTTATGTCTTGCCAGGACACATCTGCTGAATCAGGAGTTCCTTGAGCTAATCATGCTCAGAATGCAATCCCCTTCCATTTGACAGCTTCTCTTACCACTGTATTCTTGTGTTGGTCATGTAACAGACACCAACAAGATTTTCACAATAGAGAACTTGAAATGGGTCCATTCATACTCTTTGTCCTCTACCTTGTCTGGATTGTGTGACAAATTCTTTTGGAGTTAAAAGTTCTATTCCCTCTGGACAGAGTCCTTTCCCAGACTTTCCCAGCAAACACTCACTTAACATTTGGGCCTACCAGTTCTGTCTTGCAGCTTTCCCTGCCATCTGATCCAACTCACAACCAGATGGTGATCATTTGACAACTCAGCTCCTTTCTTTACCTGAGTGTCCAAAACAAACAGTGTCAGAACACTTGACCACAAGTTTGATCACTGAACTTTGGCTCAAGGTTCTGTGGTATCAAGTACGGTAATGAGCAGCTTGTGTTTAAACACACAGTGTTTGTTACAGGCAAACCCGACTAGCACAGAGGTACAATATCATTACACTGCTCTGGTTCAGATCAGGCAGGTCGTTCCTCCCAATCACTCCTCTCCATGTTTCACAGTCATTGATAACATGAAGCTCTACGTCCAAAGAAGTCTGAATACTCTGCTGGTGGTGAACATGCACACACACAACAGTGGAAGTTTTTTTTCTTTGTGAGCTGAAGCTGCATTGACATAACCCAATTTTCTGGGATAAATTCTAACTGTACACCTGCCAGCTGGGAGTGTGTGAGATGTTTGCCACACTGCTGGTGCTGACTGAGTTGGAGGCTCAAGAATCCAATCTGATCATTCACATTCATGTTGCATGTCCACAAATCAGATATGCATCCAATCTAGGAGCACATACAAAAGTCACTCAAACCCACTTTGATGACATTCAGTGTGCCAAGTCCACACATCCCTGACAAAAATCAGATCTGAGTCACATTAAGGCAAAAGAAAAATAGATTTAAGTCACTTCAGCCTGATAATATGAACACAGCCTTAGTTCTCTCCACCCCAAAAGAGTTTCAGTCTATTTCTGTATTCTTACTGTCTCAGTGATCATGTCTCTCCTGAAACAATTACAAATAGACAACTTGGAGTTCTCCTTCTGGAACATGGGAGTGTCAGTGTCTGTGAATATGAATCACAAAGCTTGTAGACCGATATAGTAATTAGGGCAGTCAGATGCCTAAGTATTAGAGAACATGTGTGTCAGAATTTGAAGCTAAAATAAAACAAAAAAAACATGCTTTTTATATATTTTGTTGAAGTATTTACCTGCTACAGGTGTGTTCTGTGCCTGGTCATAAGAACTCTGTTTTTGGTGTTTGACTTGCTGGATGCTGTCCTTGCTGTTGAGAGTTGACTTATTAGCTGCAGCTTTCTTGGCTTCCAGTTTCTTTTGGCGACAAGACTTGGCTGGTTCTGCAAGCATACGAACCTGACGGCGAAAAACGCTAAGCACCTGAATGGCCCCAGTGCGGGTCTTCTCTAGTTGAGCCTCTGCATCCCCAAATTCATCTGTGGATGAGGCTTTGTACAGTGGAAGGACATGAAGCTGCTCATCCTCTGGAATCTTCCCAATCTCTCGGTTATCCTCTCGGGTCAAAGTACACACCTGCAAGAGAAGGATAGGGGGGAGATCTGAGGTCAGTTCACACCTTTCAGCACTCAAGAGGAGCTGTGACTAGGCTGTTAAAAAAAGTCCAACATTTATATTTATTTTCAACACATGCAAACCCAGTTCCTGGAACACGGGAACATTAGGTGACAGACAAGATCTGGATCCTGGATGTTTGGTCTTTGCAAGAATTTGGTCAACTGTAGGGTTTTTTTTTTTTTAAATAACAGATGTCTCCAAGATGTTTCCCTCAGGTTTAGGGCACAGTGTGTTTAATCAGTGACTCTGACAAACAATAAATTTCAACTGTAAAATCTGAAAAGGTTTTGAAAATTTCATGTGTAAATTTTATTACATGTTTTTTTGTTCGGTTCTATTAAACTCCATGAAAGACTGCTGAGTGTGTGTTAGCATCCAGGAGTGTGTCTGTGTTTGAAGTGTGTCAGTAGTATATTTTGTGAATGGTGCATACCACAGTGCTACCCCCAGGCATGTTGTGGAGGTCTCTGTGGGCATGGGCACAGAAGTCCACACACGCAGTGACCCCAGAGAAAGGACGACCGTCTTTCAGACCCAGGCGACAGTCCGTAGCTCGGGGCTCATGCTCCACCTGTAGCACATCAGTTTAAAATGCAAAAACAAGCTTAGCATTCATCCACAAAACACATACACACCCCAACCTTAACCACAACCCCAACACAAACACAACCAAAGCCCAGACTCTGGAGTTCTTCAGGTCAGTCCAGATGTTTACCTGGTTTCCATAAGCATCTGGAGCCAGTTTCTTGTAAACTGGGGCCATTAAAGTGGCCAGACCCTGAAGATTCCGCTCCAGTTTCTCCTCCTGAAAAATAACCAAAAGCATCCTGTTAAAATCTTCACTAATATTATATGTGTGTGTGTGTGTGTGTGTGTGTGTGTGTGTGTGTGTGTGTGTGTGTGTTTGTTTGTTTCACCTCTTTGGGGTCATCTCCAAGTAGTTTGAACTTCCTGGGGATTTTACTCCTGGCAAATTTGCAGCCGTTGTAGTACATACTCCAGGAGCAGCCGAAGGAAAATGAGGCTCCGCAGGCATCAGGGTCTAAACCCTGACACGCACATGTCCTCCTATAACAATACAACATTAACAACACAACAACAACACATTCTCCTACAGCAACACAACAACATTAACACCCCAACAGCACATACTCTTGGAACAACACAATTCATACACCTAAACTAACACAACAACAACACATTCTCCTAAATCAACACAATACAACAACATTAAAAACACAACAACAACACATTCTCCTACAACACAACAACAGCACATACTCCTACAACAACACAACACAACACAACAACAACACATTCTCCTACAACACAACAACACATACTCCTACAACAACACAACACAACAACATTAACAACACAACAACAGCACATACTCCTACAACAACACAACACATCACAACAATATTAACAACACAACAACAACACATTATCCTACAACAACCCATCACAACATTAACAACACAAAAAAAACATTTTCATACAACAACAAAACACAACAACACTAACAACACAACAACAACACATTCTCCTACAACAATACAACACATCACAACAATATTAACAACACAACAACAACACATTATCCTACAACAACACAACACAACAACATTAACAACACAAGAACAACACCACATTGCCCTACAACAACACAACACATCACAACAATATTAACAACACATTCTACTAAAACAACACAACCCATCACAAAAATATTAACAACACAAAAAAAAACATTTTCCTACAACAAAACACAACAACATTAACAATACAACAACAACACATTCTCCTACAACAACACAACACAAAAACTTTAACAACACAACAACAACATCACAACAATATTAACAACACATTCTCCTACAACAACACAATCCATCACAACAATATAAACAACACAAAAAAAACATTTTCCTACAACAACAAAACACAACAACATTAACAACACAACACATCACAACAATATTAACAACACAACAACAACACATTCTCCTACAACAACACAACACAACAACATTAACAACGCAACAACATATTCTCCTACAAAAAACATATCACAACAACATTAACAACACAACAAAAAACACATTCTCTTAAAACAACACACCTCAACAACATTAAAAACACAACAACAACACATCCTCCTACAACAACACAAAACAACAATATTAACAACACAACAACAACACATTCTCCAACAACAAAACAACAAATTAACAACATAATATCAACAGCACATCCTCCAACTATAGCACCCACTTCCACCCACTCTAACCAATCAGTACACTGCACTGGCACAATCAGAATCATGGGCACCCCATTTTCAACCATCCTCACTCCATCACCCCACTTTGTTTTTGGTGAGGGTATATTTAGGGTGGTATTTTTTGTTCTTACTCTTCGTTGAGGGCACAACGGCGGTTGGTCAGGGCTCCGTGTTTGGTGAGGGTGTTGCTGAGCTCGGAGTACAGACGATCTGCGAGACTGATGGGGATGCCTTCCCAGATCAGAATTACCACCACAATACATGCCGTATCACAGGAGTGGCCGGGTCTCTCTCGAACCAGAACCAGCAGCTTTTCTTCCACATCAGACCTCCGGATAACCTACACACACACACACACACACACACACACACAAATACTGATAAGAATACATTGTAACATTTTTTTTACAGTTATATTTACATGTGCCATCAATTAAAATATGGCTTAAAATTAATAATAATAATAATAATAATTAATTATAATACCAGTAATAATTAGCATTGTATTATTACAGTTTTTTACAATTGCTGACATGTGTTTACCACTACCTGAAAGAGAGACTTTTTCAAACTCTTAACACAGCAACACAACTACTTCATACAAGGCACCCAATAGTTAAATTTCTGCTCCAATGCACATTTTGTTCATTAAATAACAACTCTATGTTTCAATATTCTAAAAGAAACTTTCTCTACATTCACTAATTCACTAACTCTATCAAAACACAGCAAACCTGCCTCTAGTTTTAGTCGTGCTTTCAATACACTGGCACATGTTTTCTATCAAAAATATAGCCAATCATAGCAAAGCAACTCTCAAAACTCTTATACCTGCAAACAATAGATGACATTCAATGTCTTTTTGCTGGAAACCACTACATTGTTGCTCCTATCTACAAGTGAAAGACTAATATTTACTGTATGGTAGATAACAAAGGGTTCATGACAGATTTGGTGCAGTAAAACTATTTATTTTAGTAATAAAGGTACTGTACAGGGGCATCAAAGTGGAGCAGCAGGTAGTGTCTCTGTCACAGCTCCAGGGTCCTGGAGGTTGTGTGTTGCGTGGGTTTCCTCCGGGTGACTGTCTGTGAGGAGTGTGGTGTGTTCTCCCTGTGTCTGCGTGGGTTTCCTCCGGGTGACTGTCTGTGAGGAGTGTGGTGTGTTCTCCCTGTGTCTGCGTGGGTTTCCTCCGGGTGACTGTCTGTGAGCAGTGTGGTGTGCTCTCTCTGTGTCTGCGTGGGTTTCCTCCGGGTGACTGTCTGTGAGCAGTGTGGTGTGTTCTCCCTGTGTCTGCGTGGGTTTCCTCTGGGCGACTGTCTGTGAGGAATGTGGTGTGTTCTCCTTGTGTCTGCGTGGGTTTCCTCTGGGTGACTGTCTGTGAGGAGTGTGGTGTGTTCTCCCTTTGTCTGCGTGGGTTTCCTCCGGGTGACTGTCTGTGAGGAGTGTGGTGTGTTCTCCCTGTGTCTGCGTGGGTTTCCTCCGGGTGACTGTCTGTGAGCAGTGTGGTGTGTTCTCCCTGTGTCTGCGTGGGTTTCCTCCGGGTGACTGTCTGTGAGCAGTGTGGTGTGTTCTCCCTGTGTCTGTGTGGGTTTCCTCCGGGTGACTGTCTGTGAGGAGTGTGGTGTGTTCTCCCTGTCTCTGAGACTCAAAAGTGTATTAATTAATTTAAGTGTTTTAATTAAAAATTTAAGTGTATTTAATGTACAGTCCTTTTTCAAGCTCTCCTACAACAACACAACAACACATTCTCCTAAAACAACACAACACAACAATATTAACAACAACACAACAACGACACATACTACTACAAAAACACAATACAACAACACAACAATGACACATACTACTACAACAACACAATACAACAACATTAATAACACAACAACAACAACACTTTCTCCTAAACCAACACAACAAAACAACATTAACAACACAACAATGACACATACTACTACAACAACACAACACAACAACATTAACAACACAACAACGACATATACACCTACAACAACATTAACAACACAACAACAACAACAACAACAACACATTCTCCTACAACAACACAACACAACAACATTAACAACACAACAATGACACATACTACTACAACAACACAACACAACAACATTAACAACACAACAACGACACATACACCTACAACAACATTAACAACACAACAACAAAAACAACAACACATTCTCCTACAACAACACAACAAAACAACATTAACAACACAACAATGACACATACTACTACAACAACACAACAACATTAACAACACAACAACGACACATACTACTACAACACAACACAACAACATTAACAACACAACAACGACACATACACCTACAACAACATAACAACAACAACAACACATTCTCCTACAACAACACAACACAACAACATTAACAACACAACAACAAAACACATTATCCTAAACCAACACAACAACAACAAAATTAACAACACAACAACAACAACACATACTCCTACAACACAATATAACAATATAAACAACACAACAATGACACATACTACTACAACAACACAACACAACAACATTAACAACACAACAACAGCACATCCTCCTACAACAACACAATACAACAACCAGCATTTTGTGTGTGCAAGCATTTTTAAATGAGTCAAGAAAGATACATAGTTTTGGTTTTGCGAAAGCTAGTATGTGCAGAAAATGTAAGCATTTTAGAAACAGGCATTTTAAAAACATAATTTACTGTATATTTTTATAAAATAACATGATTTGTGTTACTGGTGTAGTTCACAACTGATGGAAGTTGTGCTAATTGTGCTTAGAGTTTTGAAGATGTAACTACAGATTGGACGAAGTGATGTTAGCAATTGTAAAAAAAAACTGTAACAATGACTTACCCATTTGGCGATAGGGCAGCCTTGGGTGCTCTTTCCCTCTTTCCCCGTGTAAACCACCTTCTCAATCCTGATGGAACGTCCACTGAAGCCAGACCTGCATCATATAAAAAACCCAAATTCAAATTCTGACTCTTGGGAACTCAACTATCAGTTTCAATTTTCATTCATTGACATAATCCCTATCCAGTTCAGAGTCGCAGTGAGTCCAGAGCCTACCCAGAATCACTGGGCGCAGGCAGGACATAATTTAAATGAAAATTAAAAATTAAAATGAGTCATAACTGAACATTATAATTGTCTCCTCATTGTTGTCCATGGGCCCCCCTCTTTAACCAGGAATCCCAGCTGCTTTCAGCTGTTCCTGCTGTAGATATAGATGCTTAGCTTGTATTATCTCAACTAAAGCATAAAATAAGTTTTCGAAGTATCTAAAGTCAATATGCTAAAAGCAGAGTTCACCAGATGCTCTGCAATGGGCTGAGGAGGTAGAACTGTGTTCTGTGGAGAGTTGAGCTCCATATGATATATATTAGAAGACCCAAAGTGCAGTTTTTCATCCAGAAGTAATGTAAAAATTCCAAAAGCATATCTCCTCACTGTCAAGTGAATAAACTAGAGGCATTATCATGATTTAATTTTACAGAAAACCCTTCAAATTCGTAAGAGGAACCATTTAGAGGTCCTAAAATATATATGAAGTGGTCAAAAGCTGATGAAAACCACAATAAAAATAGGCATTTTCTTATTATTTCTTTTTTTATAAAATGTTAGTGACTATAAACTAAAGAGTTAATGAGTCCCAGGACGTTTTTCTTTTTAAACTTGTTTCTCCAGGGGTCTATGTTCACCACATAAAATTTGGAGTTGATATCTCATTGTAATTCATTCACTCATTACTGATTGTAAGTTATTCATGCTGGAGCAGACAGTGAACAGGTGGCCTCTCCAAGTATCTCTTTAGACCCCAAGCTCTCCATAAGGAAAATGATTACTTTTACTGCAGAAATACAGTATATATATACCTTGTCTACCCCTAATGCCAATATCTTACTGTGTTTTTCTTTACTTTCCTTTAGAAACTGTTTCCTGTATCTCTCCAAGTGGCCAGTTACCCCTCACCAAAACAGGAAATGCCATTATTTATGGTATGTTTTCTTCTGATGTACTTTTATTTCTGGTGTTTAAACTTGTTTCTCACCGAGTACAGTGTTCCTTTACATGCCTGATGTTTTAAAAGGCAAGAGCTGCACTCTGATTGGCTGTAGGGTAAGGCAACCTCCCCCACACCCCCTCCTGCATTTAAATGCCCTCATTGGAGGAAAGACAGCTAATAAAAGAAATCTAAGCTTTCAAAACCTTTTTATTGACTTGATTATTGTTTGTGGAGCTTGTGGCTGTCAAACAGAACCGTTTGAGTCTCTCTCGTGGTGTCTGGGACTGTTAGGCGCTGAAAACATATGCGCTCTGCTGCATGTTTGTCCCAACTCCTTGGTGCACATCGCCATAACTCTGCCCCTGAGTGGTCTACAGATTTGATTGATATGCCGTTGGAAAGTGGAGAGCCTAATTTACGTATGGCAGTATGGCAGAGCTCCACGGGGATCATATTTTAACTATTATTTGAAAATGTGTACTATTTGTTGGGTTTTTTTTCAGCCAGTACTCTTGACACAAATATGAGGATTACTCACGAATGGTTTGACGGAGAGATTCAAATTTGGTCTCGTTTTGGAGGGGACAGCCAAAGGTACGTGTTGCTGTGCTAACTTTGTGTGTGGACTCTTCAGGCTCCGAGACACAGTGGTTTTGTCATTGGTGAGGAAGAAACCTGTAGATGGAATATCTTTTTCTTTCATCTTTGATTCCTGACTCCATCCTCGTATGATTTAGACTATAATACCTTATTTCCTTGTGATCCTGAGAGTTTCCCCATTCAATTGGTGTATGGTATGTACACACTGACTCAAATATGGGGCTGTAAAAAATCTGAATATCTGTATTGTCACTAATATTTTTTCATAACAATTTCCTGGCATGATATATTTCAACCAAAAATACTTATTTATTGAGTGTGATTATATATAAAATGGCTAAACCGATGAAAAGCAGACTTTAAGTTGGTACTTTGACCGTCGACTTTGGATCTGTAATACTTGAGATATACTGACAGATGAAACAACAACTGAGCAAATGAGCGAGATAAGAGGTTAAACATATGGCGGTGTAATGTAGATATATGAAAGCCAGAGAGGAATTATGGGATGTTTTACCTCTTCTCCATAATTTCCCGGACACCTTTCAAGTTTGGAGCTGCTCCTAGATGAGTGTAGTATGGGCCTTCATCCTTCTCGCTGATTTGCTCTGTGGAGAAAGTGGAGGACAGTGAGGAATAGTCCAGACTCTGTAGCAGGAAAAGAAACAGATTCATTCTTTTTAAGACATTACAGGGTTTTTACTGGTCAGACTGTTTTGGACAAATGCTCAGGTGAAACTGCCAGGGTTTGGGGATTAAAATAAATAAATAAATAAATAACATAATAAAAAATGTAAGTTGCACCCTCCAGGGTGTGATGATGCCTTGCGCCCAGTGATTCCAGGTAAGATCCGAACCCACCATGACCCTCAACTGAATAAGCGGTTACAGACAATGAATAAATAAAAGAATGGAAAATGTAAGTCTAAGTGTAAAACTTTTCTTTTTCTGTTGTAGTAAATTTTAAGTTTATATTTATTTCCCCAAAATGAATTTAGTTAAATTAAATCAATGAAACACTTCATTAGAGTGGGCTGTCTTATTGAGATTTACAAAACCAACAAAAGAGCTCCACACAGTGTAGAAATCAGAACCCATCATGTTTGTAAAAGTACTGTGTTAATGCTGCTTCTGATCAACAAATGAACATGAACTGGTGCCTCACCGACACAGTGACATGGAGCGATGTCGTACTGAGTCTTGAGGGGTGTGTCCAACAGGTTTTTGATAGGAGTATCCAGGAGTTTCATGGGAGAGTCCAGAAAGCTGTGTAACCCTGGCTCCATCTTTTTTGGCGTGGAATCTGAGAACATTCTCTGTTCTTCTGTACTAGGGTCAAGATTGGTTGAGACCACAGTGACCCTTCCAGACATCTCCACCTTAGTCTTAGTGGGTGAGTTAAGGGCTAGAGGCTTTTTCTCAAAAAAAGGAGATAGTTGATACTGCTGCAACTGCTGCTCCATCGTAGCCAATATGCTTTTTTGCTGGTTTTCCTCAAAAGGTGAAGGTTGTTCCTGCTTTACTGATGTTACCATGTCATGCTGATGGATATGAGGATTTTGCTTTGGGCCTGGACCTTCAATGCTTGGGCTGTTTCCTGGCTTCATTGCCTGGAAATCAGGCCTAATGTGGTTGGGACTCTGAGGACAGTGAGTCTTCTCTTGCTTGTGCAGGAGATGCATCCTCAAAGTGGCATGTTTCTGAAATTCTGGGCTTCTAAGAGGTTGTCTCTGAAACTGGGCACAGGACTTGTAGGACTCTGTTTTAGGAAAGATCTGTGGATCATGAACATCGCCTGGAGTCTGAGTTTGAGCTTGAGGTTGAGGTTGTGAATGTGACATGTGCTGATATTCTGAATGGCTGGGCATATACTGCTTCTGCATCTCTGGTGCATCACTAAAGCCAAACCCAGATGACATGTCATTGGGTAAATATTGGGAGTTTGGTCGGGAAGAGTTTGGAAATGAAAAGTTAGCCCTCATGGTTTGACTGGGATCAGGCCCAGGGGGTCTTTGTGATCTATAAGAGGAGTTAATGTAGTCCTGTCTGTTTTTGATTTGAGACCCCCCCTGGCCCTGAGAAGGATCTTGTGATGGTGTATCTTGATGCTGCATGTTGTCAGCTTGCTGTTGGTGCGTGTCAAATTGCTGGTGTGTTTGCTGAATCAAAAAATCTGGGGATAATATTTGTTCCAAGTCTTGATCATTTTTGCATAGTTGCTCTCGCATCTGTGGGTAAAAGTTTTGCTGTTGTTGAAACTTGTTAAGATTCATATTAGGCTGTGCTTGAATACCAGGAGAACTGGAGCTACCAGAGGTATCAGCCTGCCACTCGGGGGCAGCAATGTGCTGAGGTTGTTTGCAGCATCTGCTTTGCATCTGGCAGTCGTGCTGTGGAGGCTGATGGAAGTTGGGCTGACTTAAACCTTGTGTCTGAAAGTCATGAGAGAGGTTTTGTTCGGTATGATCCTCACTTTGTGTGGTTTTACACTCCTCTGGAGAGAAATCCTTCCACATCTGGGTCTGGCTGGAAGATTGCTGAGGACCTAGAGCAGAGTTCAGATTAATCCATCCCATCTCTTGCCCTGGAATTGTTTTGTCGGACATTTGCTGGTTATCCTGACTTGCCCGTGGGTCAGCCTTACTGTTTCCTGTGTGAGGGAGAAGAGGGGGAACAATTGAACCTCTGGGGGCCTGTTGGATTCCGTCAGCTGAGCTTGATTTCTGCTGCTGCGTTTCATATTCTAAGTGCTGCTGGCCCAGGGCTTGGTTGACAGATTGGCTGCTGAAAGGGCAGAATTTGCCGGCTTCTTTACTCTGCTGGAAATCCTGGCTGGTTTTGTTTAAACCCTCTGGCTCAGAGCCGAAGCTTTGTGTGCCATTGTCAGTGAGGTTCACTTGGGGAACTGTACAACATCTCTTGCTCATCTCATCTTCAGAGGGCATTCCTGGAGCTACTGCATCACCATGATTGTAAGGCGTTGGCTGCTGTTGATCTTTTCCAAAGCTGCTTGAGCACCTGTTCACCACCACAGATCTGTAGCAGTTACTGCTGGGCACCTGCGGTGGCAGCTTGGTGAGCGACTCTGAGGCTGAAATGGGAAAACCTGAGGTAAGCGTGGGTGAAGATAATGAGATACTCGGCTCATGCACCTCGTTTGTCTGCGGAGCAATGGATACATGTTCTGGATAATAATGAGATAAAGTCTTCTCAAGGAGGTCACCAGCTGGACCCTCCACTGAGGGAGGTATCCCAGTAGCACCTTTGGGTGTTGGGACTTGCGTGTTCCCAGACAGTGAGAATATTTCATTGTTGAAATCATTACAGTTTTTCTTTTCTGAATTCTGCTCTTTGACCTCCCACAGACTCAGCTCCTCATCTTTGTTGGTCTCAGAGTTAATTCGGAGTTTTTTGGGTTGGTGAAGGCCAAGCAAAGGCGCATGTTTCATCTCTCCATTCATTCCATAAGATCCCTGGTCATGGAAACCTGCTGTAATGCCCGTGCTCGAGCCGTCATTCTGATCCCTGTGTCGCTTCATGGATTTGAAATGGCTCCAAGTTTCATCCCCATTGACCTCCTGAGGTGATGCTCCAGGTGACTGGCCTCCATTCTGCAGCTTGCCAGATGCCTGAAGAGCACTTCTGAGCTGTTTCAGAGCTTCCAGGCTTTCTTCCTTGTCATTCCGGGCCTTTTCTGTTTCCATCGGGCCTGCTCTGAGTCCATTCACGAGGCTGTTCACTCTGCGTCCTGTAAAACAGGAAACAAAAGGTAAAAGTTTGCCTCAGGCTGTTCTTAAAAATGACTCCCACCCTCAGAGACCTTAGGTAAACTGAGTCTCTGAATGTGAAAACCCTGGGTCACATATTTTCAGAGTGAAAACTTAATCAGAGAATAGACTTGCAGTTTCAGACACTGTTACATAAACACAGCATCCTCTCACAAATGTGGTAAACACCACACAGACCTTGTAAGACAGCTCTGAGTTTAAGTGCGGCTTTGGTTAGCACCATAGGCTCCACTCCTCGCTGCTCAGCTTATGGTTCCACCCCTCATGACTCCACCCCTCACAGCTCAGACTGTTGTTAACGTGTTTTAGATCTATGAACATTATGTGTGTTAGCATTAATACACCTCTGTCATGCCTGTCTTGGCCTCTGTGTGTGTGTGTGTGTGTGTGTGTGTTTGTGTGTGTGTAATGTAGTTCCTCCACATTTGCTGAAACTGGGTCATAACGCTGTTGGGTTTAAATCTCTCTCTAAATGAACTCTCTCTCTTTCTTTTTTTTCAGCCAGCAGAGTGGCTGTCTTCCACCCTGGGGGGTATGGGACTGGACAGAACCCTGTTTTGAATGAACTCACAATCACTGGACACTGCAGGTTTACCTGCATTTTATCATGGGCTTTTTAAGATCTGTAGTTTTTTCAGCCTTAAAGGAGAGTACAACGCTGCTGGAGGAACCTCTGCTTCCAGGCACTCGGCTGGACGTGGGAGGTATGTCGACTGATCAGAGTCCTGGATTCTACTGGGTTCACTACACTGCACCACCTGGTGGACATTGCAGGACCTGACCTTTCCTGTGCAGAGAGCCTGGCTGCACGGTTAGGGTATTGGTCCCTGCACTTTGTGTCTCAGCTTCTTCATCATTGGAGGACATTGCTGACTCCTGAGGAACTCAAGATGCTGAGCGACTATAGTGCAGGGGTGACTAGCCCTGCAGACTACGACCCCTTACCTGCCCTCATCCTGGCTCCTGATCTGCAGGATAGCGAGGGGCCTCTGCTGGAGTGCAAGGGGATGTCCTGCATGGGTGGACTTGCCATGGAGGGAGGCTCTGTCTCTCAGTGAAATTGTGAAGCCAGAGTGGAGAGCACTGTACAAACCACTGTTAACCAAATGAGCTGCAGACCTCCAGTGGAGGGTTTTACATGGGATTTTACCTGTTAATGCTTTCTCTGTCATAAACCCTGAGGTGGACAAGATTTCTCCCTTCTGCACTCAAAGGAAAACTGTTTTTCCTGCTTTTAAGCACTGTTTTAGGCTAGTACTGTTTTAGTACTGGATCTGTCTGAGTCTGTACAATCACAGCGCTCGACCTGTCTGCTTTGGGGGAAGTGGGGTGTCTCTCTCACAAGAACCACTATGTAATCTAAACTTCACACCAGTTATGGCACTGACCCTGCGGTTCAGCTGAAATTTATAAATCAGTGCTAACTGCTAGCATAAGCTACAGCTGCAGTGTTAATGAAATCATACACATCTCAAAAAAAAAGAACCTAACACTATAGCACTAGGGCTGTTAGCTCCGTATAATTAAAAATCATGCTGATGGGGCTCTGTAGCTCATCTATGGATCAGATTATGTATCAGCTGTTAAGAGTTTTAGCATAAGCATTAGCATGCACTAGTACAGGACAGAAACATTGGGTTCAGGAAAGACAACCCCCCCCCCTTAATTTAGCTATTAGCCATAGCAAATGCAAATACACAAAACAAAAGCTGCCTAACGCTACATTTATCTGAATTATTCCAGTGCCAATTATCATCTAATTGGAATGCTAATCCTGAGGACCTCAGTGAGGATCAGGAAGAGGAAGCAGGAGGCATCTGTCCAAGCCCTGTCTGTCCGAGCCCTCACTATCTAAACCCTGTCTTTCTGAACCCTGTCTGTCTGAGCCCTGCCTGTCTGAACCCTGTCTTTCTGAACCCTGTCTGTCTGAACCTTTTCTCTTTGAAACCTAACTGTCTGAACCCTGTCTGTCTGAACCCCGTCTTTCTGAACCCTGTCTGTCTGAACCCTCGCTGCCTGAACCCTGTCTGTCTGAAACCTGACTGTCTGAACTCTGTCAGTCTGAACCCTGTCTGTCTGAGACCCGTCTGTCTGAGATCTCATTGTCTGAGCGCTGTCTGTCTGAACCCTCTCTGTCTGAGCCCTGTCTTTCTGAACCCTGTTTGTCTGAGACCTGTCTGTCTGAAACATGTCTGTCTGATCCCAGACTGCCTGAGCCCTGTCTGTCTGAACCCTCACTGTCTAAACCCTGTCTGTCTGAACCCTGTCTGTCTGAGCCCTGCCTGTGTGAGCTCTGTCTGTCTAAACCCTGTCTGTCTGAACCCTGTCTGTCTGAACCCTGTCTGTCTGAGCCCTGCCTGTCTGAGCTCTGTCTGTCTGAGCCCTGTCTGTCTGAACCCTGTCTGTCTGAGCTCTGTCTGTCTGAGCCCTGTCTGTCTGAACCCTGTCTGTCTGAACCCTCACTGTCTAAACCCTGTCTGTCTGAGCCCTGTCTGTCTGAACCCTCACTGTCTAAACCCTGTCTGTCTGAGCTCTGTCTGTCTGAGCTCTGTCTGTCTGAACCCTGTCTGTCTGAATCCTCACTGTCTAAACCCTGTCTGTCTGAGCCCTGCCTGTCTGAGTCCTGTCTGTCTAAACCCTGTGTGTACCAGCCCTCACTGTCTTAACCCTGTCTGTCTGAACCCTGTCTGTCTGAACACTGTCTGTCTGAGCCCTCACTGTCTAAGCCTATATGTCTGAACCCTTTTTCTTTGAAATCTGACTGTCTGAACCCTGTCTGTCTGAGCCCTGTCTGTCTGAACCCTGTCTGTCTGAACCCTGTCTGTCTGAACCCTGTCTGTCTGAACCATGTCTTTCTGAACCCTGACTGTCTGAATCCTGTCTGTCTGAGACCCGTCTGTCTGAGATCTCACTGTCTGAGCCCTGTCTTTCTGAACCCTGTTTGTCAGAGCTCTGTCTGTCTGAGCCCTGTCTATCTGAACCCTGTCGGTCTGAACTCCCTGTCTGAACCCTGTCTGTCTGAAACCTGCCTCTCTGAGCCCTGTCAGTCTGAACCCTGTCTATCTGAGACCTGTATGTCTGAAACCTGTCTCTCTGAACCCTGACTGTCTGAACCCTGTCTGTCTGAGACCTGTCTGTCTGAGATCTCACTGTCTGAACCCTGTTTTTCGGAACCCTGTTTGTCTGAGACCTGTCTGTCTGAAATTTGTCTCTCTGATCCCTCACTGTCTGAACCCTGTCTGTCTGAGAACTGTCTGAATCCTGTTAATAACCAAATCAATATGCGTGTCATCAGCGCATCTGCTCGACCTATCAGCAGCATTTGATATGGTCAACCACCACATCTTACTAAACAAACTCACTGACATGGGCTTCAAGAACAATGCACTCTCCTGGTTTGAGTCTTATCTCACTGGACGATCCTTCAGTGTGTCATGGCTTGGACAAACATCAACGCGACACCACCTCACCACAGGTGTGCCCCAAGGCTCGATGCTGGGACCCCTCCTCTTTGCCTTGTACACCACCTCTCTAGGCCCAATCATACATTCGCACAGCTTCTCCTATCACTGCTATGCAGATGACACACAGCTCTATTTATCCTTTCCTCCAGGAGACACTTCAGTGGCAACTCGAATCTCTGACTGTCTCTCTGACATATCCACATTGATGAAGGAACATCACCTGCAATTGAATTTATCCAAAACTGAACTACTGGTCCTCCCAGCCAAGCAAGCTATTCTCCACAACATCAGCATCAAGCTAGAGTCACTATCAGTGGCTCCCACCAAGGCTGTAAGAAACCTAGGTGTCAAGGTTGATGACCAGCTGACCTTCGCAGATCACGTTACCGCTGTAGCTCCATCGTGCCGCTTCTCCCTATTCAACATAAGGAAGATTAGGCCATACCTAACTCAACATACAATACAGCTCCTCGTTCAGATGTTAGTAATCTCCCGTCTAGACTATTGCAACGCCCTCCTGACAGGTCTTCCGGCCTGTGCTGTGAGACCGCTACAGATGACCCAGAATGCTGCAGCACGCCTGGTCTTCAACCAACCA
>NC_089807.1:43908039-43916361 GCF_029633855.1 Hoplias malabaricus
CAATAAGAGACTTTATTAAAGTTTAAGAATGATTCACCTTCCTGATGAAAACATTACGTACTAAAGCTGCGAAAGCTAATCTTGCTGAAGTAATATTGCAGTGTGTTTATTAATAACTGGGCAATTCTCCACTACAGTGAAGGTTATTAATTAACAACAGCCAAAATAAGTAACATAATAAAAGTACAACAATAAAAATACACATTTAAAAATAATTATCCTCCAGATAAATCACATATCACACAATAACATAATCTTTTAGAGGCCACACACTAAAAAAAACCAAATAAACACATGAACAAATATTAATATACGTATACAAAAGTAGTTGTTTAATTAATAAATAAGAAGAAGAAGAAGAAGAAGAAGAATGGAAAGAGTACTGACACAGTTTATTTCTAAACGTATTTAACAGTTCTCAGGTTGAAATATAATTCATTGTCATTAGAGCAGACTGAATATTTTTATAAGATACAGGTTTTAATGCAGTAAAAAAACAGCTGTTCCTGGGTCTGCAGCGTCGCCTTCGGCCGCGAGGGGGCAGTGTGGTCACTGCATTCTGAGCCAGAGCCAGAAATAAAGTTTTATTCTGTTCCTAACACAAAGGGAACCGGGAGAATTCGGACAAAGAGGGAGGAGCAGAACCGATTATTACACACTGCCTCCGCTTATTAAAACTTTATTACACTCCAGACTATTAATAAGTCTGTGTGTGTGTGTGTGTGTGTGTGTGTGTGTGTGTGTGTGTTATAGAAATTAATGAGTCAATAATAGATGAATTAAGAAAGAAACAGCACAGTGTCTCCTCTCCAAATAATCACAGACCACTGCAGCACTCACCTCCACCGCCTCCTCCACCTACAGGATCACTTCCACCTTCACCTTCTCTTTCACCCCCACCTTCTACTCCACCTACAACATCACTCTCAAATTCACTTTGTCCTCCACCTCCACCTTCTCCTCAACCTCCTCCTTCTCCTCCACCTACAGCATAATCTCCATCTTCTCCTCCACTTCCACATTCTCCTCCACCTACAGCATCATCTCCACTTTCACCTCCACCTACAGCATTACCTCCACCTTCTCCTCCACCTACAGCATCACCTCTAACTTCACCTTCTCCTCCACTTTCACTTTCTCCCAAACCTCCACTTTCTCCTCCACCTGCAGCATCACCTCCACCTCCACATTCTCCTCCACCTATAGCATCACCTCCACCTTTACCTTCACCTACAGCATCACCTCCACCTTCACCCACACTAACAGCATCACCTCCACATTCATCTACAGAATCACCTCCACCTTCACCTACAAAATCACCTACACCTACAGCATCACCTTCACCTTTTCCTGCACCTCCACCTACAGCATCACCCACACTTACAGAATTACCTCCACATTCATCTACACAATCACCTCCACCTTTACCTTCACCTACAGCATGACTTCCACCTATACCTTCACCTACAGCATCACCTCCACCTCCAAATCACATACATTTAAACCATCTACAGATACACCACCTACATCACATGCATCTACACCACCTACATCTCATACATCTACACCACCTACATCTCATACATCTACCCCACCTACGTCACCTACACCAACTACATTTACACCAAGATCTCATACATCCACGCCACTTACACCACATAAATTTACACCACCTAAATTGTCTAGACATCTACACTACCTACGTCGCCAACAACATCACATACATCTACACCACCTACATCTTATACATCTACACCTCCTGCACCACCTACATCACATACATCTATACAACCTACAGCACCTACATCACATACATCTACACCACCTACACCACCTATATCATATACATCTACACCAACTACATATCATACATCTACACCACCAACACCACCTACATCACTTACATCTACACCTCCTACATCTCATACATCTACACCGCCTACATCTCATACATCTACACCACCCACATCACATACATCTACACCACCTACATCTCATACATTTACACCACCTGCACAACATACATAACATACATCTACTCCACCTATATCACATGCATCTAAACCAACTACATCTAATACATCTACACCGCCTACATCTCATACATCTACACCACCTACATCTCATACATCTACACCACCTACATCACATACATCTACACCACCTACAACACCTACATCTACAACACCTACATCACATATATCTACACCAATTATATCTCATACATCTACACCACCTATATCTCATACCTCATACAGCTACACCAACTACATCTCATACATCTACACAACCTACATCACCTACACCTACACCACCTACATCTCATACATCTACACAACCCACATCTCATACATCTACACCACCTACACCACCTATATCACATAGATCTACACCAACTACATCTCATACATCCACACCACTTACACCACACAAATCTACGCAACCTAAATCGTCTACACCATCTACGCCACCTACGTAATCACAAACATCCCATACATCTACATCACCTACATCTCATACATCTACACCACCTAAACCACATCTTTCTACACCACCTACATCTCATGCATCTACACCAACTACATCTCATACATTTACACCACATAAACAATCTACATCTCATACATCTACACCACCTACACCACCTACATCGCATATATCTACACCACCTATATCTCATACAGCTACACCACCTACATCTCATACAGCTACACCACCTACATCTCATAAATCTACACAACCTACATCACATATATCTACACCACCTAAGTCACCGCCAACATCCCATAAAACTACACCACCTACATCTCATACATATACACCACCTACATCACATATATCTACACCACCTATATCTCAAACATCTACACCACCTACATCACATACATCTACACCAACTAAACCACCTCTATCTCATACAGCTACACCACCTACATCTCATAAATCTACACAAATTACATCACATATATCTACACCACCTACATCTCATACATCTATACCACCTACACCATCTACATCTCATACATCTACACCACCGACATCTCATACATCTACACCACCTACATCTCATACATCTACACAACCTTTGCTACACCACCTACATCTACACCAATATCTCATACATCCACACCACCTACACCACATAAATCTACACCACCTAAACCGTCAACACCATCTACACCACCTACATTTACACCATCTACATCACATATATCTACACCACCTACATCTCATATATCTACACCACCTGCACCACCTACATCACATAAATCTATACCACCTACATAACATACATTTACACCACCTACATCTCATACATCTACACCACCTACATCTCATACAGCTACACCACCTACATCTCATACATCTACACCACCTACATCACATACATCTACACCACTTGCATCTCATACAGCTACACCACCTACATCTCATACAGCTACACCATCTACGTCACCTTCATCTACACCACCTACATCTCATACATCTACACCACCTACGTCTACACCAATATCTCATACATCCACACCACCTACACCACATAAATCTACACCACCTAAACCGTCAACACCATCTACACCACCTACATTTACACCATCTACATCACATATATCTACACCACCTACATCTCATATATTTACACCACCTGCACCACCTACATCACATAAATCTATACCACCTACATAACATACATTTACACCACCTACATCTCATACATCTACACCACCTACATCTCATACAGCTACACCACCTACATCTCATACATCTACACCACCTGCATCACCTACATCTCATACATCTACACCACCTACGTCTCATACAGCTACACCACCTACATCACATACATCTACACCAACTACATCTCATACAGCTACACCATCTACATGTCATATATCAAATATATCTCATACCCCGTATATCTCATACATCTACACCACCTACATCACATACATATACACAACCTACATCTCATAAATCTACACCACCTACATCACCTATATCTACACCACCTACATCATCTATATCTACACCACCTACATCTCATACATCTACACCACCTATGTCACGTACACCACCTACATCTACACCAAGATCTCATACATAAACACCACATACACCACGTGAATCTACGCCACCTAAATCATCTACACCACCGACGTCTACACCAATATCTCATACATCCACACCACCTACACCACATAAATCTACACCACCTAAACCGTCAACAGCATCTACACCACCTACATTTACACCATCTACATCACATATATCTACACCACCTACATCTCATATATTTACACCACCTGCACCACCTACATCACATAAATCTATACCACCTACATAACATACATTTACACCACCTACATCTCATACATCTACACCACCTACATCTCATACAGCTACACCACCTACATCTCATACATCTACACCACCTACATCACCTACATCTCATACATCTACACCACCTACGTCTCATACAGCTACACCACCTACATCTCACCACATACACCACGTGAATCTACGCCACCTAAATCATCTACACCACATACACCACGTGAATCTATGCCACCTAAATCATCTACACCATCTACACAACCTACGTCACCGCGAACATCCCATATATCTACACCCCCTACACATCATACGTCTACACCAACTACACCACCTACATCTCATATATCTCCACCACCTACATCTCATACACCTACACCACCTATGTCACATACATCTACATCACCTACATCCCATAAGACTACACCACCTGTGTCACCTGCACCACCTACATCTACACCAAGATCTCATACATCTAAACCACCTACACAACATAAATTGATGCCACCTAAAACGTCTACACCATCTACACCACCTACACCACCTACACCACCTACGTCACTGCCAACATCTCATACATCTACACCACCTACATCTCATACATTTACACCATCTACATCACATACATCTACATCATGTACAGCTACACCACCTACATCTTTTATATCACCTATATCTCATACCTATATGTCATACATCTACACCATCTACACCACCTACATCACATACATCTACAATACCTACATCTCATAAACCTACACTACCTACATCACCTATATCTACACCACCTACATCACCTATATCTACACCATGTACATCTCACAAATTTACACCACCTACATCACATACATCTACAATACCTACATCTCATAAACCTACACCACCTACATCCCCTATATCTACACCACCTACATCACCTATATCTACACCATGTACATCTCATAAATTTACACCACCTACATCACAAACATCTACACCACCTACATCACATGCATTTACACCACCTACACTACCTACATCACATAAATATACACCACCTACGTCTCATACAGCTACACCACCTACATTTCATACAGCTACACCACCAACATCTCATAAATGTACACCACCTAAATCACATACAGCTACACCACCTACATCTCATCCAGCTACACAAACTACACCACGTATATATCACCTACATCTACACCACTTACATCACATACAGCTACACCACCTACATCTCATACATCTACACCACCTACATCTCATACATCTACACCACATACATCACATAAACCTACACCACCTACATCACCTATATCTACACCACCTACATCACCTATATCTACACCATGTACATCTCACAAATTTACACCACCTACATCACATACATCTACAATACCTACATCTCATAAACCTACACCACCTACATCCCCTATATCTACACCACCTACATCACCTATATCTACACCATGTACATCTCATAAATTTACACCACCTACATCACAAACATCTACACCACCTACATCACATGCATTTACACCACCTACACTACCTACATCACATAAATATACACCACCTACGTCTCATACAGCTACACCACCTACATTTCATACAGCTACACCACCAACATCTCATAAATGTACACCACCTAAATCACATACAGCTACACCACCTACATCTCATCCAGCTACACAAACTACACCACGTATATATCACCTACATCTACACCACTTACATCACATACAGCTACACCACCTACATCTCATACATCTACACCACCTACATCTCATACATCTACACCACATACATCACATACAGCTACATCACCTACATCTCATACAGCTATAACACCTACATCTCATACATCTACACGACCTACATCACATACATCTACACCACTTGCATCTCATACAGCTACACCACCTATATCTCATACAGCTACACCATCTACGTCACCTTCATCTACACCACCTACATCTCATACATCTACACCACCTACGTCTCATACAGCTACACCACCTACATCACATACATCTACACCAACTACATCTCATACAGCTACACCACCTACATCTCATACATCTACACCACCTGCACCACCTACATCTCATACATCTACACCAACTACATCTCATACATTTACACCACATAAACAATCTACATCTCATACAGCTACACCACCTACATCTGATAAATCTACAATACCTACATCACATATATCTACACCACCTATATCTCAAACATCTACACCACCTACATCACATACATCTACACCAACTAAACCACCTCTATCTCATACAGCTACACCACCTACATCTCATAAATCTACACAAATTACATCACATATATCTACACCACCTATATCTCATACATCTATACCACCTACACCATCTACATCTCATACATCTACACCACGACATCGCATACATCTACACCACCGACATCTCATACATCTACACCACCTACATCTCATACATCTACACAACCTATGTCAGCTACACCACCTACATCTACACCAATATCTCATACATCCACACCACCTACACCACATAAATCTACACCACCTAAACCGTCAACACCATCTACACCACCTACATTTACACCATCTACATCACATATATCTACACCACCTACATCTCATATATCTACACCACCTGCACCACCTACATCACATTAATCTATACCACCTACATAACATACATTTACACCACCTACATCTCATACATCTACACCACCTACATCTCATACAGCTACACCACCTACATCTCATACATCTACACCACCTACATCACCTACATCTCATACAGCTATAACACCTACATCTCATACATTTACACCACCTACATCACATACATCTACACCACCTGCATCTCATACAGCTACACCACCTACATCACATACAGCTACACCATCTACGTCACCTTCATCTACACCACCAACATCTCATACATCTACACCACCTACGTATCATACAGCTACACCACCTACATCACATACATCTACACCATCTACATCTCATATATCAAATATATCTCATGCCCCATATATCTCATACATCTACACCATCTACACCACCTACATCACATACATATACACAACCTACATCTCATAAATCTACACCACCTACATCACTTATATCTACACCACCTACATCATCTATATCTACACCACCTACATCTCATACATCTACACCACCTATATCACACACATCTACAACACCTACACCACATACCTCTACTCCACCTGCACCACCTACATCATATACATCTATACCATCTACACCACTTACATAACATATACCACCTACATTTCATACATCTACACCACCTACATTTCATACAGCTACACCACCTACATCTCATACATCTACATCACCTACATCTACACCACCTACATCTCATACATCTACACCACTTATGTCACGTACACCACCTACATCTACACCAAGATCTCATACATCCACACCACATACACCACGTGAATCTACGCCACCTAAATCATCTACACCACATACACCACGTGAATCTATGCCACCTAAATCATCTACACCATCTACACAACCTACGTCACCGCGAACATCCCATATATATACACCCCCTACACATCATACGTCTACACCAACTACACCACCTACATCTCATATATCTCCACCACCTACATCTCATACACCTACACCACCTATGTCACATACATCTACATCACCTACATCCCATAAGACTACACCACCTGTGTCACCTGCACCACCTACATCTACACCAAGATCTCATACATCTAAACCACCTACACAACATAAATTGATGCCACCTAAAACGTCTACACCATCTACACCACCTACACCACCTACGTCTCTGCCAACATCTCATACATCTACACCACCTACATCTCATATATCTACACCACCTACATCTCATACATTTACACCATCTACATCACATACATCTACATCATGTACAGCTACACCACCTACATCTTTTATATCACCTATATCTCATACCACCTATATGT
>NC_089807.1:43928675-43941175 GCF_029633855.1 Hoplias malabaricus
TCCCTCAGACACACACACACAGAGAGAGAGAGAGAGAGAGAGAGAGAGAGAGAGAGAGAAGCTCAACATGCCTCAAAGACCCCAACACTGGCACAGGAAGTGAGGCTTTCCCCCAAGAGATGGAGGGGGGGTGCAAGGGGGAGTCATGGAGAGAAGACATTGGGAAAGAAAGAGAGAAAGAAGGAGAGAGTAAGAGATGGGGAAAGGGAGGGACTGATATATAGAGAGGAAAATAAGGGAAAGAAAAAACAGGAAGAAGAGAGAAAATAGGAAGAGAAATGAGTGAAAGGACAAAGAAGTAGGAAAGAAAATGCAAGAGGGGAAAAGCTATGAAGTGGGAGCATGTGTGTGTGTGTGTTTGTGTGTGTGTGTGTGTGTGTGTGTGAATCTGACCTTGTGTGTGAGTTGGCTGCCAGAACATTTGCTGTTCAGGGCACCATATGGCACCTAGCCACTAGGGGCACCATGTGTGTGTGTTTGTCCCTCATTGGGTATCATATGCTAATGTAGAGAACGTAATTACAGCACCATATTCCCAAAGGAATTTTGGATAAAATTCCCCCACGCTGAGCTGCCAGGATCCATGTGTCTGTGGCCAGCTCCAGAAGCTCTGAAAAAGGCTCTCACCTCCGCCCTGTGGACCACCTCTCACACCCTCCACCCTGTGAACCTCCTCTCTCACCCTCCGCCCTGCGGACTCCCTCTCTCACCCTCCGCCCTGCGGACCCCCTCTCTCACCCTCCACCCTGTGAACCTCCTCTCTCACCCTCCGCCCTGCGGACTCCCTCTCTCACCCTCCGCCCTGTGGACCACCTCTCACACCCTCCACCCTGTGAACCTCCTCACTCACCCTCCGCCCTGCGGACCCCCTCTCTCACCCTCCGTCCTGCCGACCTCCTCTCATACCCTCCGCCCCGCGGACCCCCTCTCTCACCCTCCGCCCCGCGGACCCCCTCTCTCACCCTCCGCCCCGCGGACCCCCTTTTTCACCCTCCGCCCTGTGGACCACCTCTCACACCCTCCACCCTGTGAACCTCCTCACTCACCCTCCGCCCTGCGGACCCCCTCTCTCACCCTCTGTCCTGCCGACCTCCTCTCATACCCTCCGCCCCGCGGACCCCCTCTCTCACCCTCCGCCCCGCGGACCCCCTCTCTCACCCTCCACCCTGCGGACCCCCTCTCTCGCCCTCCACCCTGTGGACCTCCTCCCTCACCCTCCGCCATGCTGACCTCCTCCCTCACCCTCTGCCGTGCTGACCTCCTCTCTCATCCTCCGCCGTGCTGACCCCCTCTCTCACCCTCCACCCTGCGGACCCCCTCTCTCACCCTCCGCCGTGCTGACCTCCTCCCTCACCCTCCGCCATGCTGACCTCCTCCCTCACCCTCTGCCGTGCTGACCTCCTCTCTCATCCTCCGCCGTGCTGACCTCCTCCCTCACCCTCCGCCCTGCGGACCCCTTCTCTCACCCTCCGTCCTGCGGACCTCCTCTCTCACTTTCCGCCCTGCGGACCACCTCTCTCACTCTCCGCCCTGTGGACCCCCTCCCTCACCCTCCGCCCTGCGGACCCCCTCTCTCACCCTCCGCCCTGCGGACTCCCTCTCTCACCCTCCGCCCTGCGGACCCCCTCTCTCACCCTCCACCCTGCAAACCTCCTTTCTCACCCTCCGCTGTGCTGACCTCCTCCCACAACCTCCGCCGTGCTGACCCCCTCTCTCACCCTCCGCCCTGCGGACCCCCTCTCTCACTCTCCACCCTTCAAACCTCCTCCCTCACCCTCCGCCGTGCTGACCTCCTCCCTCACCCTCCGCCCTGCGGACCCCCTCTCTCACCCTCCACCCTGCAAACCTCCTTTCTCACCCTCCGCTGTGCTGACCTCCTCCCACAACCTCCGCCGTGCTGACCCCCTCTCTCACCCTCCGCCCTGCGGACCCCCTCTCTCACTCTCCACCCTTCAAACCTCCTCCCTCACCCTCCGCCGTGCTGACCTCCTCCCTCACCCTCCGCCCTGCGGACCCCCTCTCTCACCCTCCACCCTGCAAACCTCCTTTCTCACCCTCCGCTGTGCTGACCTCCTCCCACAACCTCCGCCGTGCTGACCCCCTCTCTCACCCTCCGCCCTGCGGACCCCCTCTCTCACTCTCCACCCTTCAAACCTCCTCCCTCACCCTCCGCCGTGCTGACCTCCTTCCTCACCCTCCGCCGTGCTGACCTCCTCCCTCACCCTCCACCCTGCTGACCTCGTCCCTCACCCTCCGCCGTGCTGACCTCCTCCCTCACCCTCCGCCGTGCTGACCCCCTCTCTCACCCTCCGCCCTGCGGACCCCCTTTCTCACCCTCTGCCCTGCAGACCCCCTCACTCACCCTCCGCCCTGCGGACCCCCTCTCTCACCCTCCGTCCTGCCGACCTCCTCTCATACCCTCCGCCCTGCAGACCCCCTCTCTCACCCTCCGCCCCGCGGACCCCCTCTCTCACCCTCCACCCTGCGGACCCCCTCTCTCGCCCCCGCGCCCTGTGGACCCCCTCTCTCACCCTCCGCCATGCTGACCTCCTCCCTCACCCTCTGCCGTGCTGACCTCCTCTCTCACCCTCCGCCGTGCTGACCTCCTCCCTCACCCTCCGCCATGCTGACCTCCTCCCTCACCCTCTGCCGTGCTGACCTCCTCTCTCATCCTCCGCCGTGCTGACCTCCTCCCTCACCCTCCGCCCTGCGGACCCCTTCTCTCACCCTCCGTCCTGCGGACCTCCTCTCTCACTTTCCGCCCTGCGGACCACCTCTCTCACTCTCCGCCCTGTGGACCCCCTCCCTCACCCTCTGCCCTGTGAACCTCCTCTCTCACCCTCCGCCCTGCGGACTCCCTCTCTCACCCTCCGCCCTGCGGACCCCCTCTCTCACCCTCCACCCTGCAAACCTCCTTTCTCACCCTCCGCTGTGCTGACCTCCTCCCACAACCTCCGCCGTGCTGACCCCCTCTCTCACCCTCCGCCCTGCGGACCCCCTCTCTCACTCTCCACCCTTCAAACCTCCTCCCTCACCCTCCGCCGTGCTGACCTCCTTCCTCACCCTCCGCCGTGCTGACCTCCTCCCTCACCCTCCACCCTGCTGACCTCGTCCCTCACCCTCCGCCGTGCTGACCTCCTCCCTCACCCTCCGCCGTGCTGACCCCCTCTCTCACCCTCCGCCCTGCGGACCCCCTTTCTCACCCTCTGCCCTGCAGACCCCCTCACTCACCCTCCGCCCTGCGGACCCCCTCTCTCACCCTCCGTCCTGCCGACTTCCTCTCATACCCTCCGCCCTGCAGACCCCCTCTCTCACCCTCCGCCCCGCGGACCCCCTCTCTCACCCTCCACCCTGCGGACCCCCTCTCTCGCCCTCCGCCCTGTGGACCCCCTCTCTCACCCTCCGCCGTGCTGACCTCCTCCCTCACCCTCCGCCATGCTGACCTCCTCCCTCACCCTCTGCCCTGCGGACCACCTCTCTCACTCTCCGCCCTGTGGACCCCCTCCCTCACCCTCTGCCCTGTGAACCTCCTCTCTCACCCTCCGCCCTGCGGACCCCCTCTCTCACCCTCCACCCTGCAAACCTCCTTTCTCACCCTCCGCTGTGCTGACCTCCTCCCACAACCTCCGCCGTGCTGACCCCCTCTCTCACCCTCCGCCCTGCGGACCCCCTCTCTCACTCTCCACCCTTCAAACCTCCTCCCTCACCCTCCGCCGTGCTGACCTCCTCCCTCACCCTCTGCCGTGCTGACCTCCTCTCTCACCCTCCGCCGTGCTGACCTCCTCCCTCACCCTCCGCCCTGCGGACCCCTTCTCTCACCCTCCGTCCTGCGGACCTCCTCTCTCACTTTCCGCCCTGCGGACCACCTCTCTCACTCTCCGCCCTGTGGACCCCCTCCCTCACCCTCTGCCCTGTGAACCTCCTCTCTCACCCTCCGCCCTGCGGACTCCCTCTCTCACCCTCCGCCCTGCGGACCCCCTCTCTCACCCTCCACCCTGCAAACCTCCTTTCTCACCCTCCGCTGTGCTGACCTCCTCCCTCACCCTCCGCCGTGCTGACCTCCTCCCTCACCCTCCGCCGTGCGGACCTGCTCTCTCACCCTTCGCCCTACGGACCTCCTCTCTCACCCTCCACTGTGCGGACCTCCTCTCTCACCCTCCACCCTGCGGACCCCCTCTCTCACCCTCCGCCGTGCTGACCTCCTCCTTCACCCTCCGCCGTGCGGAGCTCCTCTCACCCTCCGCCGTGTGGAGCTCTTCTCTTATCCTCCGCCGTGTGGACCTGCTCTCTCACCCTTCGCCCTACGGATCTCCTCCCTCACCCTCCACCCTGCGGACCTCCTCTCTCACCCTCAGCCCCGCGGACCTCCTCCCTCACCCTCCACCCTGCAGACCTCCTCTTTCACCCTCCACCCTGCAGACCTCCTCTCTCACCCTCAGCCCCGTGGCCCTCCTCTCTCAAACCCCACCTAAGGCTGTGGAAAAGCTTGTATTGTCTAATGACCTGAACACCAGAAGTGTGGGAAGCCTTCAAATGGAAAACCAAGGGAATTCAAGCTAAACTGACTCAAACTGACTGAGCAGCTGGTGATTCAGTGGATGGTACCTGGAGGAGAAAAGGCTGAATCTGTGGCAGATGCAGAAGAAAAATCCCAAGTGTGGAAGAATTTGGAGAGGCCATGGAGAAACACTTCCATGCAGCCTCAAAGAAGTTCTGGAAAACACTCCAACAACTAGGCACCCAGTGATTCTGTGTAGGCACTGGACACACTGCAAAAGGATGAGCCATTACAGATCATGAAGGAACTCTATGGAGCTAAATCCATTTTCTCTGTGGAAGTTTACTCTGGTGACCTTTGGCCTAGATTCAAATTTTTGTGATCTGAATTTTTTAGACTTGAACTGATGGGTCTGTATTTTTAAAAATCTGAATATTTCCCTTCCTCAAAAATTCAAGTTTATAAAATATTCAAAGATATATAATTAAAATATTCAAATTTCAGATTCAAATAGTTGTTTCATTGATTTAGCTCCATAGAACTCAGGAAGGATAAAAAGACTTTTCAAGCTGTTCTCACAAGGATAATTAAACTCTCAACTAGTCTGAGGGTATTGACAACTGTTGGCTGGAGAACTTGTAGCAACTCCTACACCAGAGAAACATGCCCCCTTTGCAGGAGGTATGGCCTGAAGCGTCTGGGGTTTGAGGCTCCATTTCTTTGGCTGAAGTCCATGTAACTGCAGGTCAACCCTTTACCCCCTCACAGCTCTCACAGATGTCTCACAGGGACATGGGAGTTCATTCATTCGTTCATTATCGGTAACCGCTTATCCAGTTCAGGGTCGAGGTGGGTCCAGAGCCTACCTGGAGGGGGCGCCAGTCCTTCACAGGGCAACACAGACACACAGATACACATTCATTCACACACTCACACCTACAGACACTTTTTTGAGTCACCTACAGTGTGTTTTTGGCCTGTGGGAGGAAACCGGAGCACCCGGAGGAAACCCACACGGACAAGGGGAGAACACACCAACTCATCACAGACAGTCACCCGGAGCGGGAATCGAACCCACAACCTCCAGGTCCCTGGAGCTATGTGACTGCGACACTACCTGCTGCGCCACAGTGCCGCCCCGACATGGGAGTTAGCTACTCCAATTTACACATGCTTTGTGGATGTGGAGAAGATATATGACCATGTTCCTTAAAATATTCCGTAGGAGGTGCTCTGGGAGTACAGGGTGGCAGGGTCACTAAGAGAGCTGTCCTGGTAAGCTTAGAATTTGAGGTGATTTTGCATCCCCTTCAGTAAGTCAGGCTTGTTCAGTGTGGGAGTTGAACTTCGACAGGGCTGTGCCTTGTCTACACTCTCTTTCCTGATATTCATGGTGAGCATAGCAAGGCATAGACTGGGAAAGGGGTACTTTTAGGGGGCTCAGGAGGTGTCATCTCTGCTATTTGTGGAGAGGGTTCCTCTGGCTTTCTTGAATGGAGGACACCAGTGTACCATTGAATGGCCTGCTCCTCCAAACAGGTGGCATTATAGGTAGGGTGTCAGAATGTACCCCAGGAGAAGAATTTAAAGTATTTCATCTCATTCTAGAGAGATGGGTGAAGGATTGTGAGATTGACTGTAGGTTTGGTGTAGCGTCTACAGATATGTGGTCACTGAACCGAACCGTTGTGGTGAAGAGGTATAAAGCAAAGCTCTGAATATACAGTTCAGCCTATATTCTCACCATCCACTATGTTCATGAGCTCTGGGTAATAACTGAAAGAAGCAGCCGAAATGAGATTTCACCAACAGGGTGCTGGGTGCCTTCTCTGTGATGTGCAAGGAGCTCTATGATTTGGGAGGAACTTGGTGTAGAGTTGTTGATCCTTTGAATTAAGAGGAGCCAGTTGATGTGGCCAGGGCACCTGATAAGAATGCCTCCAGGATGCTTAGGGCCTTGGGTGATGTGTGTGGTAGGGCTGTGGGTCGTGTCTGTGTGGTAGCTATAACTGTATGTAGGAGTAAACGGCTGTAGCTGGTGTATGTCAGTATTTCGGTGCTGTAACTGTATGTAAGAGTAAACAGCTGTAGCTTGTGTGTCAGTATTTCGGTGGTGTAACTGTCTGTAGGAGTAAACGGCTGTAGTGCGTGTGTGTTTCAGTATTTCAATGCTTCAACTGTATGTAAGAGTAAACGGGTGTAGCTGGTGTGTGTCAGTATTTTGGTGGTGTAACTGTATGTAGGAGTAAATGGCTGTAGCTGGTGTGTGTCAGTATTTTGGTGGTGTAACTGTATGTAGGAGTAAACGGCTGTAGCTGGTGTGTTTCAGTATTTCGGTGGTGTAACTGTATGTAGGAGTAAACGGTTGTAGCTGGTGTGTGTCAGTATTTCTGTGCTGTAACTGTATGTAGGAGTAAATGGCTGTAGCTGGTGTGTGTCAGTATTTTGGTGCTGTAACCGTATGTAGGAGTAAATGGCTGTAACTGGTGTGCGTCAGTATTTTGGTGCTGTAACTGTATGTAGGAGTAAACGGCTGTAGCTGGGGTGTGTCAGTATTTTGGTGCTGTAACTGTATGTAGGAGTAAACGGCTGTAACTGGTGTGCGTCAGTATTTCGGTGCTGTAACTCTATGTAGGAGTAAATGGCTGTATCTGGTGTGTGTCAGTATTTTGGTGCTGTAACTGTATGTAGGAGTAAACGGGTGTAGCTGGTGTGTTTCAGTATTTCGGTGGTGTAACTGTATGTAGGAGTAAACGGTTGTAGCTGGTGTGTGTCAGTATTTCTGTGCTGTAACTGTATGTAGGAGTAAATGGCTGTAGCTGGTGTGTGTCAGTATTTTGGTGCTGTAACCGTATGTAGGAGTAAACGGCTGTAACTGGTGTGCGTCAGTATTTTGGTGCTGTAACTGTATGTAGGAGTAAACGGCTGTAGCTGGGGTGTGTCAGTATTTTGGTGCTGTAACTGTATGTAGGAGTAAACGGCTGTAACTGGTGTGCGTCAGTATTTCGGTGCTGTAACTGTATGTAGGAGTAAATGGCTGTATCTGGTGTGTGTCAGTATTTTGTTGCTGTAACCGTATGTAGGAGTAAACGGCTGTAGCTGGGGTGTGTCAGTATTTTGGTGCTGTAACTGTATGTAGGAGTAAATGGCTGTATCTGGTGTGTGTCAGTATTTCAGTGCTGTAACCGTATGTAGGAGTAAACGGCTGTAACTGGTGTGCGTCAGTATTTCGGTGCTGTAACTGTATGTAGGAGTAAATGGCTGTATCTGGTGTGTGTCAGTATTTTGGTGCTGTAACCGTATGTAGGAGTAAACGGCTGTAACTGGTGTGCGTCAGTATTTTGGTGCTGTAACTGTATGTAGGAGTAAACGGCTGTAGCTGGGGTGTGTCAGTATTTTGGTGCTGTAACTGTATGTAGGAGTAAACGGCTGTAACTGGTGTGCGTCAGTATTTCGGTGCTGTAACTGTATGTAGGAGTAAACGGCTGTAACTGGTGTGTGTCAGTATTTCGGTGCTGTAACTGTATATAGGAGTAAATGGCTGTAGCTGGTGTGTGTCAGTATTTCAGTGCTGTAACTGTATGTAGGAGTAAACGGGTGTAGCTGGTGTGTGTCAGTATTTTGGTGCTGTAACTGTATGTAGGAGTAAACGGGTGTAGCTGGTGTGTGTCAGTATTTTGGTGCTGTAACTGTACGTGGGAGTAAACGGGTGTAGCTGGTGTGTGTCAGTATTTTGGTGCTGTAACTGTACGTGGGAGTAAACGGGTGTAGCTGGTGTGTGTCAGTATTTCGGTGCTGTAACTGTATGTAGGAGTAAACGGCTGTAGCTGGTGTGTGTCAGTATTTCGGTCCTGTAACCGTATGTAGGAGTAAACGGTTGTAACTGGTGTGCGTCAGTATTTTGGTGTTGTAACTGTATGTAGGAGTAAATGGCTGTATCTGGTGTGCGTCAGTATTTCGTTTCTGTAACTGTATGTAGGAGTAAACGGCTGTAGCGGGTGTGTGTCAGTATTTCAGTGCTGTAACTGTATGTAGGAGTAAATGGCTGTAGCTGGTGTGCATCAATATTTCTGTGCTGTAACTGTCTGTAGGAGTAACCATCTGTAGTTGATGTCCGTCAGTATTTCAGTGCTGTAACTGTATGTAGGAGTAAACGGCTTTAGCTGGTGTGTGTCAGTATTTCGGTGCTGTAACTGTATATAGGAGTAAATGGCTGTAGTTGTGGTGTGTCAGTATTTCAGTGCTGTAACTGTATGTAGGAGTAAACGGGTGTAGCTGGTGTGTTTCAGTATTTCAGTGCTGTAACTGTATGTAGGAGTAAACGGTTGTAGCTGGTGTGTGTCAGTATTTCTGTGCTGTAACTGTATGTAGGAGTAAATGGCTGTAGCTGGGGTGTGTCAGTATTTTGGTGCTGTAACCGTATGTAGGAGTAAACGGGTGTAGCTGGTGTGAGTCAGTATTTTGGTGCTGTAACTTTATGTAGGAGTAAATGGCTGTAGCTGGGGTGTGTCAGTATTTTGGTGCTGTAACTGTATGTAGGAGTAAACGGCTGTAACTGGTGTGCGTCAGTATTTCGGTGCTGTAACTGTATGTAGGAGTAAATGGCTGTATCTGGTGTGCATCAGTATTTCGTTGCTGTAACTGTATGTAGGAGTAAACGGCTGTAGCTGGTGTGTGTCAGTATTTTGGTGCTGTAACTGTATGTAGGAGTAAATGGGTGTAGCTGGTGTGTGTCAGTATTTTGGTGCTGTAACTGTACGTGGGAGTAAACGGGTGTAGCTGGTGTGTGTCAGTATTTCGGTGCTGTAACTGTATGTAGGAGTAAATGGCTGTAGCTGGTGTGTGTCAGTATTTCGGTCATGTAACTGTATGTAGGAGTAAACGGCTGTAACTGGTGTGCGTCAGTATTTTGGTGTTGTAACTGTATGTAGGAGTAAATGGCTGTATCTGGTGTGCGTCAGTATTTCGTTGCTGTAACTGTATGTAGGAGTAAACGGCTGTAGTGGGTGTGTGTCAGTATTTCAGTGCTGTAGCTGTATGTAGGAGTAAATGGCTGTAGCTGGTGTGCATCAGTATTTCTGTGCTGTAACTGTCTGTAGGAGTAAACATCTGTAGTTGATGTGCGTCAGTATTTCTGTGCTGTAACTGTATGTAGGAGTAAACGGCTGTAGCTGGTGTATGTCAGTATTTCGGTGCTGTAACTGTATATAGGAGTAAATGGCTGTAGTTGTGGTGTGTCAGTATTTCAGTGCTGTAACTGTATGTAGGAGTAAATGGTTGTAGCGGGTGTGTGTCAGTATTTGGTGCTGTAACTGTATGTAGGAATAAACGACTGTAGGTGGTGTGCGTCAGTATTTCAGTGCTGTAACTGTATGTAGGAGTAAACGGCTGTAGCTGGTGTATGTCAGTATTTCGGTGCTGTAACTGTATACAGGAGTAAATGGCTGTAGTTGTGGTGTGTCAGTATTTCAGTGCTGTAACTGTATGTAGGAGTAAATGGTTGTAGCGGGTGTATGTCAGTATTTTGGTGCTGTAACTGTATGTAGGAGTAAACGGCTGTAGCTGGTGCTACACTCTAATTTTAAAGAGACCCTTAGGATTAAAGAGCATTAAATACAGCATCTGCCTTCAATCACCTTTAACTACAGAATGTGATCTGATAAGTCGGCGTTAATTATTTCAAGTTTCCAGCTCCATTACTTTGCACACAGACAGAGAGGGAAAAAAGGGAAGAGAAAGTCAGGGACAGAGAGAGAGAGAGAGAGAGAGAGAGAGAGAGAGAGTGAGAGAGAGAGTATATGGTACTGTGTTGAGGGTCTGATAGATGGTGGGATTAGAGCTTCATTATGAGTCAGCAGCATCTGTCCACACACACACACACACACACACACACACAATCTCTCTTTCTCTCACTCTCTATCTCTCCTCCTCTCTCTTAGACACACACACACACACACACACACACACACACACTCCTCAATCAGTGAGAGAGATGCGAGGCTTCGCCATTAAGCGCACCTGCCTCCCACAATCAGTGTCAATGGCTGTCAGGACCCTGGCAGACCCCCCCACCCCCCTTCCCTCGCTCGCTCTCTCTCTCTCTCTCTCCTCTCAACTGCTCTATCTCTCTGTCTGCGTGTGTGATTGTGATGGCTTCGGTGTGTGTGCCGCTGGCAGAGAGCCGCGCTAATTGAGCCTTCACTGATGCACAAAAAAATGAGGAAGGAGTGAGGGACAAAAAAGAAGGTAAAAACCAAGGAAGCAATGAGAGGAAAAGAAGAAAAAGGGAAAGGAAAAGGAGGAGAATGAGGAACAGGCAAGCAGAGGAGAAGAAAGATGAAGAGGAGAATAGAAAGGAGAAGAACAAGGGAGAGGAAGGAGGAGGAAAAAATGAGAGAAGAGGGTTCTAACTGCACATATATCAATAATCAATCACCATAAACCAGTAAACAATACACACTGAGCTCATCACGCTTGGAGGAGAACACTAGACTGTGTGTGTGTGTGTTTGAGAGAGAGAGAGAGAGTGTGTGTGAGGGAGGGAGAGAGAGAGAGAGAGAGAGGGTGTGTGTGTGAGGGAGAGAGAGAGGGTGTGTGTGAGGGAGAGAGAGAGAGTGTGTGTGAGAGAGAGACAGTGTGTGTGTGAGAGAGAGAGAGAGGAAGAGTGTGTGTGTGTGAGAGAGAGAGAGAGAGAGAGTGATTATTAGTTCCAAGTGTCATCCTCAGATCCTCAGGTCCCCAGCTCAGAGAATTAAACCCGGAACGCCATTCCACTTCTGATTCACAGCAGGAATGTTTTACGCTCTTAGGAAATTTCCACAAAACAACTTCATCCACAACTGGAACTGGAACACACCTCTCATCCCTACACACACACAAACACACACACACACACACACACACACACACACACACACAGAGCCCTGACTGACTATGCTTCTGTTGTTCTGTGTCTTTCCTGTAGAGGACGCCTGTGAGCACTGGGGAGGCTTTCCGATGGTTCTTTTAGACCCAAACTCCTGGAATATATCTTCATCTCAAACTCACAGCTACCAGCTCCTGGGCAGCTCGAGACCCTGGACCCAAACCCAGATATGGGCGAGAGACACAGAGAGAGAAGAGAGTGAGCGAGGGAACAGATGGACAACAGAAAGAGTGTGGTGTGTTTAATTGTATTTTTCCTGTGTAATTATTGTTCCTGCGATGGTTTGCTGTGTATTCCGATGTCTCCTGACCGTGTTTCCGTGTTTCTGTGACAATCATTGCCACCAGGAAATTAACAGTCCCTGCCGAGACCACGGGGGCGGTTTTCTAGCCCTCTGTCCCAGCTTTAGACCTGCAGCAATAATCTGGGGAATAGTCCATTCGTTTCAGACACAAATCCCGCTTCAGAGGTTTTTGTGGATTTTTACAATGATGGATTTTTTTTACGTCCCACTCTTCCACTGGCCGCTTTTCTGGATTATCATTTTCCCAAAGGGTTTTTCCATATTTTCATTATAACACACTTGGATTATCGTCATTTTCCCAGGATTTTCCCATTGTTGTATCAGGACACTTGGATATTTCCATAGATGTGCGGATCGTTTGGATGTCCGGTGTTCCTGCTGCAAAACAGATCACTGTTTTTCCTGTTCCTCTGTTTTATAAAAGGACACTTCCAGATTCTCACTTGTGTTGTGGCAAGGGGAATTCCACTGATTTTCCAAATTTCTTCATGTACTGAAGTGAAGGAGGCAGTTCTGGAGAAACGTCTGGAGTCCGAGCAGTGGACAGTGGAGATGAATGGAACCGGGTGTCTTGCTCTAACAGCTCCTCACTGGAAGTGTTTAAGGAAATGGTTCTGAACTCACCGGAAGTTCCTGGACACTTTTGTCCTAAAGCTTTAAAAAGTGCAACATTCCTCCAGAAGCTTCTGTAGAACAGGTTTAGGTCCAGAATCCAGATACTGGCCCTGAAATTACGTCCAGTCTCCTCCTGACCACAAAGCTACTTATTCTGC
>NC_089807.1:43946175-43956175 GCF_029633855.1 Hoplias malabaricus
TGTCTGTTTCTCTCTCTCTCTTTGTCTCAGTCTCTCTCTCTCTCTCTCTCTCTCTCTCTCTCTCTCTCTCTCTCTCTCTCTCTCCACTATACACCAACACAACCACCTCACACACTGGACCCACACAATGGTGTATAGTGTGGGTCCAGTGTGTGAGGTATTTGTGTTGGTGTATAGTCTGAACCCACATGGTGTGAGGTGGTTGTGTTGGCTGTGTATAGTGTGGGTCCAGTGTGTGAGGTAGTTGTGTTGTTGGTGTATAGTGTGGGTCTAGTGTGTGAGGTAGTGTGATATTAGTGTATAGTGTGGGTCCAGTGTGTGAGGTGGTTGTGTTGGTGTATAGTGTGGGTCCAGTGTGTGAGGTGGTTGTGTTGGTGTATAGTGTTGGTGCAGTGTGTGAGGTAGTTGTGTTGGTGTATAGTGTGGGTGCAGTGTGTGAGGTAGTTGTGTTGGTGTATAGTGTGGGTGCAGTGTGTGAGGTAGTGTGATGTTAGTGTATAGTGTGGGTGCAGTGTGTGAGGTAGTTGTGTTGGTGTATAGTGTGGGTCTAGTGTGCGAGGTAGTGTGATGTTAGTGTATAGTGTGGGTGCAGTGTGTGAGGTGGTTGTGTTGGTGTATAGTGTGGGTCTAGTGTGTGAGGTAATGTGATGTTAGTGTATAGTGTGGGTCTAGTGTGTGAGGTGGTTGTGTTGGTGTATAGTGTGGGTGCAGTGTGTGAGGTGGTTGTGTTGGTGTATAGTGTGGGTCTAGTGTGTGAGGTAATGTGATGTTAGTGTATAGTGTGGGTCCAGTGTGTGAGGTGGTTGTGTTGGTGTATAGTGTGGGTCTTGTGTGTGAGGTAGTTATGTAGGTGTATAGTGTGGGTCCAGTGTGTGAAGTAGTTGTGTTGGTGTATAGTGTGGGTGCAGTGTGTGAGGTAGTTGTGTTGGTGTATAGTGTGGGTCTAGTGTGTGAGGTAGTGTGATGTTAGTGTATAGTGTGGGTCCAGTGTGTGAGGTGGTTGTGTTGGTGTATAGTGTGGGTCTAGTGTGTGAGGTAGTGTGATGTTAGTGTATAGTGTGGGTCCAGTGTGTGAGGTAGTTGTGTTGGTGTATAGTGTGGGTCCAGTGTGTGAAGTAGTTGTGTTGTTGGTGTATAGTGTGGGTCCAGTGTGTGAGGTGGTTGTGTTGGTGTATAGTGTTGGTGCAGTGTGTGAGGTAGTTGTGTTGGTGTATAGTGTGGGTGCAGTGTGTGAGGTAGTTGTGTTGGTGTATAGTGTGGGTGCAGTGTGTGAGGTAGTGTGATGTTAGTGTATAGTGTGGGTGCAGTGTGTGAGGTAGTTGTGTTGGTGTATAGTGTGGGTCTAGTGTGCGAGGTAGTGTGATGTTAGTGTATAGTGTGGGTCCAGTGTGTGAGGTGGTTGTGTTGGTGTATAGTGTGGGTCTAGTGTGTGAGGTAGTGTGATGTTAGTGTATAGTGTGGGTGCAGTGTGTGAGGTGGTTGTGTTGGTGTATAGTGTGGGTCTAGTGTGTGAGGTAATGTGATGTTAGTGTATAGTGTGGGTCTAGTGTGTGAGGTGGTTGTGTTGGTGTATAGTGTGGGTCTTGTGTGTGAGGTAGTTATGTAGGTGTATAGTGTGGGTCCAGTGTGTGAAGTAGTTGTGTTGGTGTATAGTGTGGGTGCAGTGTGTGAGGTAGTTGTGTTGGTGTATAGTGTGGGTCCAGTGTGTGAAGTAGTTGTGTTGTTGGTGTATAGTGTGGGTCTAGTGTGTGAGGTAGTGTGATGTTAGTGTATAGTGTGGGTCCAGTGTGTGAGGTAGTTGTGTTGGTGTATAGTGTGGGTCCAGTGTGTGAAGTAGTTGTGTTGTTGGTGTATAGTGTGGGTCCAGTGTGTGAAGTAGTTGTGTTGTTGGTGTATAGTGTGGGTCCAGTGTGTGAAGTAGTTGTGTTGTTGGTGTATAGTGTGGGTCCAGTGTGTGAGGTAGTTCTGTTAGAGTTTGAGAACGGTCATTTTGAATTTCGAAGCTATGTGTTAAATCATTTCATTCAAGATGCGGTCTGTACCACAGAATTTTCTGGGCTGGAGGCCTCTGAGCTGTTCCTCTAACCCTGACTCTGTGATGGGGAAGTCCAGTGGTTCTGATAGTCTTTGATCACTGTGAGGAGTGTTTCAAATTTACTTGATATTTGCTGTTGTTGTGTATTTAATGACTGACGACTGTACAATGATTCAAAATGATCTCTCCACACGTGTCCATCAGTAATCGCTAAATCATCCTGATGTTTTCTGTTTACTGACTTCCAGTTATAGTCCCAGAATGAATTGGAGTTGATTGAAATCTCCAGGTTGTGTATTTGTTGTTGTGTGTATTTGTACTTTTTGGTTCTGAGTGTGTGTTTGTATTCTCTCAGTACCTCAAAGTATGCAGCGCGTAATTCCTCATTATGTGGTTCCCTGTGTTTCTGACTGGAAAATTTTAGGACTTTATTTTGCAGTTGTGATTGAACAATTTGTCTGATTAGATTTTTCTTGGTATGTTTTTCCTGATCGTGAGATAAGATAATCGGACTGATTGTGAGATTAGATATTCGGACTGATCGTGAGATTAGATATTCGGACTGATTGTGAGATTAGATATTTGGACTGATTGTGAGATTAGATATTCGGACTGATTGTGAGACTGAATATTTGGACTGCTTGAGAGATTAGATATTCAGACTGATCATGAGATTAGATATTCAGACTGATCGTGAGATTAGATATTTAGACTGATCGTGAGATTAGATATTCAGACTGATCGTGAGATTAGATATTCGGACTGATTGTGAGATTAGATATTCGGACTGATTGTGAGATTAGATAATTGGATTGATTGTAACACTGAATATTTGGACTGCTTGAGAGATTAGATATTCGGACTGATCGTGATATTAGATATTCAGACTGATCGTGAGATTAGATATTCAGACTGATTCTGAGATTAGATATTCGGACTGATTGTGAGATTAGATATTCGGACTGATTGTGAGATTAGATATTTGGACTGATTGTGAGATTAGATATTCGGACTGATTGTGAGACTGAATATTTGGACTGCTTGAGAGATTAGATATTCAGACTGATCATGAGATTAGACATTTAGACTGATCGTGAGAGTAGATATTCGGACTGATTGTGAGATTAGATATTCGGACTGATTGTGAGATTAGATATTCAGACTGATCGTGATATTAGATATTCAGACTGATTCTGAGATTAGATATTCGGACTGATTGTGAGATTAGATATTCGGACTGATTGTGAGATTAGATATTTGGATTGATTGTGAGACGGAATATTTGGACTGCTTGAGAGATTAGATATTCGGACTGATCGTGATATTAGATATTCAGACTGATCGTGAGAATAGATATTCAGACTGATTCTGAGATTAGATATTCGGACTGATTGTGAGATTAGATATTTGGATTGATTGTGAGACGGAATATTTGGACTGCTTGAGAGATTAGATATTCGGACTGATCGTGAGATTAGATATTCGGACTGATTGTGAGATTAGATATTCAGACTGATCGTGAGATTAGATATTCAGACTGATCGTGAGATTAGATATTCAGACTGATTGTGAGATTAGATATTCGGACTGATTGTGAGATTAGATATTTGGATTGATTGTGAGACTTAATATTTGGACTGCTTGAGAGATTAGATATTCGGACTGATTGTGAGATTAGATATTCAGACTGATCGTGAGATTTGATATTCGGACAGATTGTGAAATTAGATATTCAGACTAATTGTGAGATTAGATATTCAGACTGATCGTGAGATTAGATATTCAGACTGATTGTGAGATTAGATATTCGGACTGATTGTGAGATTAGATATTTGGATTGATTGTGAGACTGAATATTTGGACTGCTTGAGAGATTAGATATTCGGACTGATCGTGAGATTAGATATTCAGACTGATTGTGAGATTAGATATTCGGACTGATTGTGAGATTAGATATTTGGATTGATTGTGAGACTGAATATTTGGACTGCTTGAGAGATTAGATATTCGGACAGATTGTGAAATTAGATATTCAGACTAATTGTGAGATTAGATATTCGAACTGATCGTGAGATTAGATATTCGGATTGATTGTGAGAGATTAGATATTCGGGCTGCATTATCAAAGATATGATTTAAGTTTTCCACAACCACATCAACACCTTCTTTATGTTGTTGGTAGGTGTTTGACAGAAAGTCGAGACGTGTCTGGATTTCTGGGCTGTTTACGGCGTGGAGGTATTGGTCAGTGCTGTCCGGAACCCACCTGAGTGTGTGTTTGAGTCTGTACAGTGTGCTGGGGCGTTTCCTGTGGTCAGTTCTAATGGTTCTGTTCAGATAGAGTGTGATTTAGCTGTGGTCTGAGAGGGGTGTAAGTGGCTTGACCGTGAAGGCTGTCAGGAAGGCCGGGTCCAGATCGGTTATAGTGTAGTACACCGTACTGCTGCCAAGAGCCAAGCTGAGGGTGAGCTGACCGTAGGAGTCCCCTCGCAGCCGTCCGTTTACAACGTACAGACCCAGGCTTTGATAGACCTGAAGCAGGCTCTTCCCATGAGCATTTACAGATGTGTCACAGTTTTCTCTGCGGTGGAACATTGGGAAGTGGATGTTGTTCCGTGTTATAAAGTGGTCGCCGTGGGTGTGTACCTGTGCTAGGTGATGGAGCTGGTGAGGGAGCAGGGTGTTCATGGTGGCTCCTCCTCCTCCTGTCTGGCTGTGGATAATGAGGGCCATGTTGCTGTGGTCTCAGATGGGGGATCGGTCGTTCTGCAGGTCGTGGTGAGGGTCTTGAAGGCTGTGTGTATCGAGGTCCTCGTCCAGTGGTGTGTTGGAGTGTGGTGATTTTCCGGGCCAATGCCAAATCCTTTAGTGTCTTGGCAAACACAGGAACTACCTCTTTGAACAGATGGACGTGGTCGAAGAGGCAGGCTGTGTCCAGAGTCGGGTGGTGGGTGTTGGGTCGGAGGGCACACTCTCTGGAGGTCCTGGCGTTGATTTTCTGGATCGCATCCGGGTGGAAATGCTTGCGGGGCAGCAGGTTGGAGATGATGATTTTGGCATTAGGGAAGGTGTTGCAGGCCTTCTCTATAACTGCTCTCAGGGACACAGCCACTCTCTCTTGCTGAGCTCTCAGGTCGTTTGTTCCTGTATGGATTATGATGTGGGTTGGTGAGCCCAGTTTTGCCTCAGAGAGTAGCCACAGTTCTCTTTTTTGTAGTAGGGCACCAGAATTTAGTCACTCTATGTGTAGGGAAGACTTTTTTTTCACCAATAAACTTCCCATTGGAGTCCATTAGCAGTGCAATGTTCAGATGGTGCATAGTCCTCCTCTCACTTAAGTCTGTGTCCTGGCTGCTGGGCTCCAGATGTGTTTGGTGGCTAGGAGGAGGCTGTTATGAGTCAGTCAGGGAGGCTGTTGTTAGATGGTCAGGGTTGAAGGTGGAGGTGATTGGAGGCTGTTGTGAGACGGTTGGGGTTAAAGGTGGAGGTGGTTGGAGGCTGTTGTGAGATGGTCGGGGTTGAAGATGGAGGTGGTTGGAGGCTGTTGTGAGACGGTCGGGGTTAAAGGTGGAGGTGGTTGGAGGCTGTTGTGAGACGGTTGGGGTTGAAGGTGGAGGTGATTGGAGGCTGTTGTGAGACAGTCAGGGTTGAAGGTGGAGGTGGTTGGAGGCTGTTGTGAGACGGTCGGGGTTAAAGGTGGAGGTGGTTGGAGGGGCTGGTCTGGGCTGGTGGAGGTTGAAGCTTGTTGTTGGGTGAACAGGTCCTGGGTGGGTTTCTCTGCTGTTACAGGAGCCTGTTGCTGATTGAGGGAGAGGAGCTGGTCTCTCGTCTCTCTGTCTCAGCTCCTCTCTCAGAGCAGTCATCTCCTTTCTGTGGTTGTCCCTGTCCTTCTCCCTGTCCTTCTGTTGTCCTCTCATCTGTGCTTTAAGTTCAGCCAGCTCTGTAGGTCTCTTTGTCTTTTGTCAGCTCTATGTGTGGTTGCTGTTTCATCTCCCGAAGGTGCACTAACTCCACCTCCGGTCAAGTGAAGTGCTCCTTCATCACTGTAATGGAGGTGTGGAGTGAAGAGTGTTGGTCATGATCTGTGTCCTGGTCCTGAGCTGAGGGTTCTGCTGTGTTGTGCTGTATGTGAGGGTTCTGTTGTGTTGTGCTGTGTGTGAGGGTTCGGTGCTGTAGTGCTGTGTGTGAGGGTTATGCTGTGTTGTGCTGTGTGTGAGGGTTCTGCTGTGTTGTGCTGTGTGTGAGGGTTCGGTGCTGTAGTGCTGTGTGTGAGGGTTCTGCTGTGTTGTGCTGTGTTTGAGGGTACTGCTGTGTTGTACTGTGTGTGAGGGTTCTGCTGTGTTGTGCTGTGTGTGAGGGTTCTGCTGTGTTGTGCTTTGTGTGAGGGTTCTGTGCTGTAGTGCTGTGTGTGAGGGTTCTGCTGTGTTGTGCTGTGTTTGAGGGTTCTGCTGTGTTGTGCTGTGTGTAAGGGTTCTGCTGTGTTGTGCTGTGTGTGAGGGTTCTGCTGTGTTATGCTGTGTGTGAGGGTTCAGTGCTGTAGTGCTGTGTGTGAGGGTTCTGCTGTGTTGTGCTGTGTGTGAGGGTTCAGTGCTGTAGTGCTGTGTGTGAGGGTTCTGCTGTGTTGTGCTGTGTGTGAGGGTTCTGCTGTGTTGTGCTGTGTGTGAGGGTTCGGTGCAGTAGTGCTGTGTGTGAGGGTTCTGTGCTGTAGTGCTGTGTGTAAGGGTTCTGCTGTGTTGTGCTGTATGTGAGGGTCCTGCTGTGTTGTGCTGTGTGTGAGGGTTCGGTGCTGTAGTGCTGAGTGTGAGGGTTCTGCTGTGTTGTGCTGTGTGTGAGGGTTCGGTGCTGTAGTTCTGTGCTGTAAGGGTTCTGCTGTGTTGTGCTGTATGTGAGGGTCCTGCTGTGTTGTGCTGTGTGTGAGGGTTCTGTGCTGTAGTGCTGAGTGTGAGGGTTCTGCTGTGTTGTGCTGTGTGTGAGGGTTCGGTGCTGTAGTGCTGAGTGTGAGGGTTCTGCTGTGTTGTGCTGTGTTTGAGGGTTCTGCTGTGTTGTGCTGTGTGTGAGGGTTCGGTGCTGTAGTGCTGTGTGTGAGGGTTGTGCAGTAGGGCTGTGTGTGAGGGTTCGGTGCTGTAGTGCTGAGTGTGAGGGTTCTGCTGTGTTGTGCTGTGTTTGAGGGTTCTGCTGTGTTGTGCTGTGTGTGAGGGTTCGGTGCTGTAGTGCTGTGTGTGAGGGTTCTGCTGTGTTGTGCTGTGTTTGAGGGTTCTGCTGTGTTGTGCTGTGTGTAAGGGTTCTGCTGTGTTGTGCTGTGTGTGAGGGTTCTGCTGTGTTATGCTGTGTGTGAGGGTTCAGTGCTGTAGTGCTGTGTGTGAGGGTTCTGCTGTGTGTGAGGGTTCAGTGCTGTAGTGCTGTTTGTGAGGGTTCTGCTGTGTTGTCCTGTGTGTGAGGGTTCTGCTGTGTTGCGCTGTGTGTGAGGGTTCGGTGCAGTAGTGCTGTGTGTGAGGGTTGTGCAGTAGGGCTGTGTGTGAGGGTTCTGCTGTGTTGTGCTGTGTGTGAAGGTTCCGTGCTGTAGTGCTGTGTGTGAGGGCTCTGCTGTGTTGTGCTGTGTGTGAGGGTTCAGTGCTGTAGTGCTGTGTGTGAGGGTCCTGCTGTGTTGTGCTGTGTGTAAGGGTTCTGTTGTGTTGTGCTGTGTGTGACGGTTCGGTGCTGTAGTGCTGTGTGTAAGGGTTCTGCTGTGTTGTGCTGTATGTGAGGGTCCTGCTGTGTGTGAGGGTACTGTGCTGTAGTGCTGTGTGTGAGGGTTCAGTGCTGTAGTGCTGAGTGTGAGGGTTCTGCTGTGTTGTGCTGTGTGTGAGGGTTCGGTGCTGTAGTGCTGTGTGTGAGGGTTGTGCAGTAGGGCTGTGTGTGAGGGTTCGGTGCTGTAGTGCTGAGTGTGAGGGTTCTGCTGTGTTGTGCTGTGTGTGAGGGTTCTGTGCTGTAGTGCTGTTTGTAAGGGTTCTGCCGTGTTGTGCTGTATGTGAGGGTCCTGCTGTGTTGTGCTGTGTGTGAGGGTTCGGTGCTGTAGTGCTGTGTGTGAGGGTTCTGCTGTGTTGTGCTGTGTGTGAGGGTTCTGTGCTGTAGTGCTGTGTGTAAGGGTTCTGCTGTGATGTGCTGTGTGTGAGGGTTTGGTGCTGTAGTGCTGTGTGTGAGGGTTGTGCAGTAGGGCTGTGTGTGAGGGTTCGGTGCTGTAGTGCTGAGTGTGAGGGTTCTGCTGTGTTGTGCTGTGTGTGAGGGTTCTGTGCTGTAGTGCTGTGTGTAAGGGTTCTGCTGTGTTGTGCTGTATGTGAGGGTCCTGCTGTGTTGTGCTGTGTGTGAGGGTTCAGTGCTGTAGTGCTGTGTGTGAGGGTTCTGCTGTGTTGTGCTGTGTGTGAGGGTTCGGTGCTGTAGTGCTGTGTGTGAGGGTTCGGTGCTGTAGTGCTGTGTGTAAGGGTTCTGCTGTGTTGTGCTGTATGTGAGGGCCCTGCTGTGTGTGAGGGTTCTGCTGTGTTGTGCTGTGTGTGAGGGTTCTGTGCTGTAGTGCTGTGTGTAAGGGTTCTGCTGTGATGTGCTGTATGTGAGGGTCCTGCTGTTTTGTGCTGAGTGTGAGGGTTCTGCTGTGTTGTGCTGTGTATGATGGTTCGGTGCTGTAGTGCTGTGTGTGGGAGCACAGTCTTCTCCCTGCAGTGTCGCTGGGTCTTTCTTTCTCTGCAGTCTCCGTAAGTGTCCTGGAACTCACTGACGTTCCCCTGGACCATGTGCGCTACGTTCTTGTAGATGTAAACTTTGATTAACACCGTCTCTGTGTCAGAGGGGTTTTTGATCTTCACCTTCCACCCGTTACAGATGCCCTCCTTGGTGTGCATCTGATTGCTGATTTCCCCAGTCTTATACAGATCTGCGAACAGAGTCTCCGGCTTCTTTTAAGGAGCTTGTGTTTGAACTGCTTTCGGGCGGCGTCACTCTTCACTCTGTGTGGAGCTGTGCAGGAGCGCACAGTGAGGTCTCACTGTCTTCAGGACAGCAGGAGAGGATTGGTTCATCCCGAGAGCTCGTTCGAATGTCACTGACGAAATGTTTTTCTCAATTGTCAATTGACACTTTAGCTTTCGCCCTTAGCTTAGCTTTAGTTTTGCTCTTAAAATCACTTAAATATCAGCAAAACTTTAAAGGAATAAACCCTTATTTTTCCTCCACTGTGTGTAAAGCAGGTGTCACTCACAGATGAGCTGCTGGTGATGTGTGTGATGCTGGGGGAGATGAGTTTCCTTCTGTTTCCCCTGACCTCAGTTCAGCTGTTAGCTGCTCTGACTGGGTGTGTTCTCCTCTCACAGTTACAATCAGAAATCCTCAAATATCTCACAGATTCTGTTGATTTTAGTCTCGTTTTTTGTAATTCTGTTCTTAGTGAATCCTGTTTCTTCAGATTATTTTAGAATTTCTCTCATTTAAAACCAGAAAACAACACAAAAATCTGGGAGCTTACACAGACATGACTGTAGTAGAATATCTCTCTCTCAGTCTCTCTCTGTCTCTCTCTGTCTCAGTCTCTCTCTCTCTCTGTCTCAGTGTCTCTCTCTCTGTCTCTCTCTCTGTCTCTCTCTCTCTCTCTCTCTCTGTGTGTCTCAGTCTCTCTCTCTCTCTCTCTCTGTCTCTCTCTGTATCAGTCTTTCTTTCTCTATCTCTCTCTCTGTCTCTCTCTCTCTCTCTCTCTCTCTCTCTCTGTGTCTCAGTCTCTCTCTCTCTCTCTGTCTCAGTCTTTCTCTCTCTATCTTTCTCTCTGTCTCTCTCTCTCTCTCTCTCTCTCTCTCTCTCTCTATATATATATATATATATATATATATATATATATATATATATATATCTATATATATATATATAATAAAAAATAACCAGTTACAACAATATATGTAATAAATAAATAAATAAATAGTAATATTTAAAAAAAATTATAATAAC
>NC_089807.1:43963675-44016175 GCF_029633855.1 Hoplias malabaricus
ATGCACCTACACACACACACACACACACACTTATGCACCTACACACACACACACACACATATACACACACAGACACACATACATACACATACACACACACACACACACACACGTATACACACATACAGACACACACTCTTATACACCTATACACACACATACAGACACACACCTACACACACACACACACACCTATACACCTACACACACACCTGTCTCCATTGTGAGGAGGGGGTTTTAAAGGAACGGTAGGGAGCTGTGACAAGTGTCTGGTTTGACCTGGTCAGACCCAGCAAGAACCAACCCAGACCCACCAGAATCGTGTGTGTGTGTGTGTGTGTGTGTCTGTCTGTCAGTGTGTCTATCTCTCTGTCTGTTTGTATGTGTCTGTGTCAGTGTGTGTCTCTGCGTGTGTGTGAGTCTGTGTGTGTGTGTGTGAGTCTGTGTGTGTGGCTGTGTCTGTGTGTGTGTCTGTGTGTGGCTGTGTCTGTGTGTGAGTCTGTGTGTGAGTCTGTGTGTGTGTCTGTGTGAGTCTGTGTGTGTGGCTGTGTCTGTGTGTGTGTCTGTGTGTGTGGCTGTGTCTGTGTGTGAGTCTGTGTGTGTGTCTGTGTGAGTCTGTGTGTGGCTGTGTGTGTGTGTGTGAGTCTGTGTGTGTGGCTGTGTCTCTGTGTGTGTGTGTGTGTGTGTGTGTGTGTGAGTCTGTGTGTGTGTCTGTGTCTGTGAGTCTGTGTGTGGCTGTGTGTGTGTCTGTCTGTCTGTTTGTATGTGTCTGTGTCAGTGTGTGTCTCTGCGTGTGTGTGAGTCTGTGTGTGTGGCTGTGTGTGTGTGTGTGAGTCTGTGTGTGTGGCTGTGTTTGTTTATATTACATGGTGGGGTCCGCAACCTGTTAGCACACTCACGGTGTGGGGACCAAAAACATGGTGGGGACCGGTTTGCTGGTCCCCACAATGTTTTCAGCCAAAATGGGTCAGCTGACTCAGGAGGCCATGCTGATATGGGTGGTGCAGTTTTTTTTTTGGCCCCCATGCTTCACACAAACCTGACAGCCGTGTGTCTCATCTGTGTGTGACTCTGCTCACCACGCCCCCGGTGGCACTCGGTGGTATTGCATGAACACACAGATCGTGGGGGTCCGTACACACTTCACTACTGCGTCTACGCAACACTGATAGTAACTCATATTAAATGAACTAGGGTCCTTTAAACACTGCATTATTGGCTCCTTCTCCAAGGTAAACACAAATAAAACACCGTACACAACTAGTTAGTCTTTTAAACATAGAAAATAATCTTAACAAGAAATGTACATGGACATACATTTAGTTACAAAATATTAATCCTGGTGTAGTATATTGTAAGTTAGTGAGGAGGCAAATTAAATTGTTTAAATTAAAACTTTTAGTTCAAACATCAGCGTTATAAAGTCTTTAATGGTGACACGTTCAAGAGTAAAATTCATATACGTGTAAATATAGTCCACTCTTTATGTATTAAAAGAGCTCAGCCGAACATTTGGTTGAAGATAATGGCTCTGTGTAATGGAAGCGAATATAAAATGGCGGTTTGTAGTTTTCACCGTTCTACATTGAATGAAGGAAAAGCAACTCGGAACTACAAAGGAACTACACTTCCCATAATCCCTCTGTTCCACAAAGAGTCTGCGGGGTCGTGCACAGGACGAGCTGAAAGGTAATAAACAACGGCTTAAATATATGGCTTTACTCGGTAATGTGACGCTTATTTTAGTCGTATTTATGTGTGTATATAGAGAGAATGGGAGTTATTAAGCTGTTTTAAATGTTTTAAAGGGCTATATTTCCGTGCGAGAGTAGTGCAGAGAGAAAGAGGCTCTTAAATGTGACGTTAACAACAGCTTTCGTGCTTTAACTAACGTTATACTGGATATAGAGAGAATATTCGGCTGGTTTTGTAAAATTAAGTTTTTAAAGGACTCTGTTTCCATGAATGCGTGTTGGAGACAGAGAGAGTTACTTCAGCTGTTTACATTATAGAGGCCAGTTAGAGGCAAGTGTTTAAGGCGACGCTTCATTTGTAAATGTTTAATATTGAGAGTAAACGTGATATTTTATTAGAATCATATAATCAGAGTTTTATTAAAACTGTATTTTCAGTGCATTCACTTGAGAAAGTGCCAATATGTGGGTTTTTGTAATTAGTTTAAATCACGTAAAATTGCTTTGATGTTAAAAATCTGCAAATCTAAAACATTGTGTTTGACAGTGTAGCCTATGATTATATTTGCAACTCCTTCATTTGAAAATCAGTGAGCATTTGGTGTGTACTATAAGCCTGACTTGCTTGTAACATTTGGTTTGTTTGTATTTGTTTACTTTTAGGGAGAGAGAGATTGTGGAGAGGGAGACAGCAGAAGCCGATCCTGGGCAGGTGGAAAGAGGAAAAGGGAAAGATCTGGGAGGAGAAAAAGGAGAGTAATGCACTGACCCCTCGACTGATCTGCATCTGAGCTCAGAATACGAGAACTGTTTATTCACATTTAGATGTGTACTTACAGTAAGTGAGTGAATGAATTACTGTGTTCCTCCATAGCTCCAGACTAACCTTAACATGCTCCCTATTCTCCTCACAAACATTCATCAGTTCCTCAAAGTACTCCTTCCACCTTCAAATATCATCTCTTCATTAGTCTGCACAATACCTTCTACATTCATTATCATCCTAACATCCTCACATCCTGTTCCTCTCTCATCTCGCCAGTCCATACATGTCTTTTATTCTAACCTCACTATCCATATTCTCATACAACTTTTCATGTGCATTTTCCCTAGCCTTTGTCACTTCTCCGTTTGCTTGATGCTGTATTTTTTTGTATTTCTTTAGACATCTCTCTTGAGATTCCAATTCTATTTTATCGACCACTTCCTTCTTAAGATTTCCTGCATGATCTCCTCATTCCAGCACAAAGTCTCCTCCCTTCCTTCCTCTGTCCATACAACAAACACAGTACCTGTAGCCGATTCCCTCACTGCTTTTACAGTCTCTGCCCATCTGTCCATCACCTCGTCCACCGCACCTAGCATCTGCCTCACCTCCTCCCTGAATCACACACCGTACTGTTCTTACTTTAACATCCACCATCTGATCTGTGATTTAGCCCTCACCCACTTCCTTTTCTTCACCTCCAAATACATCCTACCTACCACCACCGTCTGATGCTGCCTTGCTATACTTTACCCCTGCCACCACCTTACAGTCACTAAATTCCTTCAGGTTGCTTCACCTGCATAAAACATAGTCCACATGTGTAGACCTTCCTCCACTCTTAAATGTCACCCTATGCTCTTCCTTCTTCTGAAAATAAGTATATACTACTGCCGTTTGCATTTTTTGGGGCAAATTCTACCACCATATCATCTACCTCTCTCCTTTTACCAGTCATAGTGCTAACGTTCAGTGTTTCCACTCTCACCTCCACCTTCCTCACCCTCTTCTTTATTTTGTCTCTCAACTCTTGTTCCCCCTCTCCTTCTCCTCCTGTGACCAACAGTATCCCAATTTCCACTGGTACACTGGCAGGAAACAATCCCAATGGTGGACGTTGTTAACCCGGGCCTCCTCTGATCCGATATGGAACTCTTGTTAGTGATCTGCATTGTTAATTTGACATATTTTATACAAAAGATAAACTTTCTGACACAACCCTCCCTATGTATACACGCTTGGGACCAGCATTACAATGCAATGTATTTCAGTGGCTAGGTTATGATTTGTCTGCCTACATTTACGCATATTGTGAGTTCCAGGAGGACAGTACAATTGAGACGGAGGAGAGTGAAAGCACTTGATGAAGCAGCACAGAATGTCATCAGTGCCACTATCAACACCAATGTATTGGAAGGTATCTCTAAACTCATATAAAGGTAAATCTAGTATAATCTTTTCTTCAAGATTAAATTGTGCATTGTGTTTTTTTTTTTTTTTGCCTGTATAGTTCACTTAATGTTTTAAATTAGCAGCCTTTAAGCAGTTGTAGAGTAGCTATTTGTAATATAAGGAGTACTTGTAAAATTCAGCTTTTTATTTTTATTTTCTGCTAAATGCTAATGTGTTTTTAAAACTTTTCAATTTTTGAACTGAAGCTAGGTTATGCATAATATGTAGATTAAAATAAAAGATTGTGTATTCATTAAATTACACTGATAGTCTCATTTGTGGTTACCAAATGTTTAATATTAAATTGTGATATTTCATTAACTGTAGGCTGTTTTACTGTTGTTTGAAATCTCTGTAGAAGGCATGAGAGGACACCGCTGACATGATGGACATGGTAGAACAAACCCCCTGAGCTTCCGGTCCTGTGCTCAGCGCTGGAGCTCCGTCCTCTGACTTGGAGGTATTTAAAAAGGTTTCATATACATATAGTCACTGAAATAGGTTTTAGTGAGGCAGGTCACTGTGGTCAGTTGAAGTTAATTTCTCTGGTACAAAATTGTGATAGTTCATTGCTTTTGGGTGAGGCCTTAGGGATGGTACTGGTTACACATACTCTCAGGTCGTACGTTGTGGGGACCCTCTCAGGACGGAACTATTGAAAAGGTTTTGGTCAAATGTGCACACACACACTGTCAGGTCTTGCATTTTCTTTTCTGACACAGCTCTTTAAGCTTATATTAGTGACACACACTGTCAGGTCTAGCATAGTGGGGTCCCCGTTTAGGGAGACACACCTACTAAAGCAGTACACTCACAGGTCAATATACAGACAGTTTATCTGAACTACAGTGTACATTACCCCATGACTGATGTCACTGAGGGTCTAGTTTGAATTTGTTATTATTTTCTTTTCTGACACATCTCTTTAAGCTTATATTAGTGACACACACTGTCAGGTCTAGCATAGAGGGGTCCCCTTCTAGGGAGACACTCCTACTATAGCAGTACACTCACAGGTCAATATACAGACAGCGTTTCTGAACTACAGTGTACGTTACCTTATGACTGATGTCACTGAGGGTCTAGTTTAAATTGGTTATTTACTTTTCTGATTCAGCTCTTTCAGGTTGTATTGGCGGTTGTATTGGTGGTATAATCTGAAATTGTTACTTGTGTCAGGACAAATGTGTCTTACGTTTTTTAATACCATGGTGTATCCATGTCAAGTCAATTTGACTCAGCAATTGTTTAACTGATGAGAGATTAAACATGTTGTAAAATGTATTGCACTTTAAATACTAATGTATTTGTGTGTGGTGTTCACCGAAATGTTTTACTGTTGTTTGAAATCTCTGTAGAAGGCATGAGAGGACACCGCTGACACGATGGACATGGTAGAACAAACCCACTGAGCTTCCGGTCCTGTGCTCAGCGCTGGAGCGCCGTCCTCTGACTTGGAGGTATTTAAAAAGGTTTCATGTCCATATAGTCACTGAAATAGGTTTTAGTGAGGCAGGTCACTGTGGTCAGTTGAAGTTAATTTCTCTGGTACAAAATTGTGATAGTTCATTGCTTTTGGGTGAGGCCTTAGGGATGGTACTGGTTACACACACTCTCAGGCCTTACATTGTGGGGACCCTCTCAGGACGGAACTATTGAAAAGGTTTTGGTCAAATGTGCACACACACACACTGTCAGGTCTAGCATAGTGGGGTCCCCGTTTAGGGAGAAACACCTACTAAAGCAGTACACTCACAGGTCAATATACAGACAGCGTTTCTGAACTACACTGTACATTACCTCATGACTGATGTCACTGAGTGTCTAGTTTGAATTTGTTATTATTTTCTTTTCTGACACAGCTCTTTAAGCTTATATTAGTGACACACACTGTCAGGTCTAGCATAGAGGGGTCCCATTCTAGGGAGACACTCCTACTATAGCAGTACACTCACAGGTCAATATACAGACAGTTTATCTGAACTACAGTGTACATTACCCCATGACTGATGTCACTGAGGGTCTAGTTTGAATTTGTTATTATTTTCTTTTCTGACACAGCTCTTTAAGCTTATATTAATGACACACACTGTCAGGTCTAGCATAGAGGGGTCCCATTCTAGGGAGACACTCCTACTATAGCAGTACACTCACAGGTCAATATACAGACAGCGTTTCTGAACTACAGTGTACATTACCTCATGATTGATGTCACTGAGGGTCTAGTTTGAATTTGTTATTATTTTCTTTTCTGACACATCTCTTTAAGCTTATATTAGTGACACACACTGTCAGGTCTAGCATATAGGGGTCCCCTTCTAGGGAGACACTCCTACTATAGCAGTACACTCACAGGTCAATATACAGACAGCGTTTCTGAACTACACTGTACATTAGCTCATGACTGATGTCACTGAGGGTCTAGTTTGAATTTGTTATTATTTTCTTTTCTGACACAGCGCTTTAAGCTTATATTAGTGACACACACTGTCAGGTCTTGCATAGCGGGGTCCCCTTCTAGGGAGACACTCCTACTATAGCAGTACACTCACAGGTCAATATACAGACAGCGTTTCTGAACTACACTGTACATTACCACATGACTGATGTCACTGAGTGTTTAGTTTGAATTTGTTATTATTTTCTTTTCTGACACAGCGCTTTAAGCTTATATTAGTGACACACACTGTCAGGTCTAGCCTAGTGGGGTCCCCGTTTAGGGAGACACATCTACTAAAGCAGTACACTCACAGGTCAATATACAGACAGTTTATCTGAACTACAGTGTACATTACCTCATGACTGATGTCACTGAGGGTCTAGTTTGAATTTGTTATTATTTTCTTTTCTGACACAGCTCTTTAAGCTTATATTAATGACACACACTGTCAGGTCTGGCATAGAGGGGTCCCTTTCTAGGGAGAAACTCCTACTATAGCAGTACACTCACATCTCAATATACAGACAGCTTTTCCGAACTACAGTGTACGTTACCTCATGACTGATGTCACTGAGGGTCTAGTTTGAATTTGTTATTATTTTCTTTTCTGACACATCTCTTTAAGCTTATATTAGTGACACACACTGTCAGGTCTAGCATAGAGGGGTCCCCTTCTAGGGAGACACTCCTACTATAGCAGTACACTCACAGGTCAATATACAGACAGCGTTTCTGAACTACAGTGTACGTTACCTTATGACTGATGTCACTGAGGGTCTAGTTTAAATTGGTTATTTACTTTTCTGATTCAGCTCTTTCAGGTTGTATTGGCGGTTGTATTGGTGGTATAATCTGAAATTGTTACTTGTGTCAGGACAAATGTGTCTTATGTTTTTTAATACCATGGTGTATCCATGTCAAGTCAATTTGACTCAGCAATTGTTTAACTGATGAGAGATTAAACATGTTGTAAAATGTATTGCACTTTAAATACTAATGTATTTGTGTGTGGTGTTCACCGAAATGTTTTACTGTTGTTTGAAATCTCTGTAGAAGGCATGAGAGGACACCGCTGACACGATGGACATGGTAGAACAAACCCACTGAGCTTCCGGTCCTGTGCTCAGCGCTGGAGCGCCGTCCTCTGACTTGGAGGTATTTAAAAAGGTTTCATGTCCATATAGTCACTGAAATAGGTTTTAGTGAGGCAGGTCACTGTGGTCAGTTGAAGTTAATTTCTCTGGTACAAAATTGTGATAGTTCATTGCTTTTGGGTGAGGCCTTAGGGATGGTACTGGTTACACACACTCTCAGGCCTTACATTGTGGGGACCCTCTCAGGACGGAACTATTGAAAAGGTTTTGGTCAAATGTGCACACACACACACTGTCAGGTCTAGCATAGTGGGGTCCCCGTTTAGGGAGAAACACCTACTAAAGCAGTACACTCACAGGTCAATATACAGACAGCGTTTCTGAACTACACTGTACATTACCTCATGACTGATGTCACTGAGTGTCTAGTTTGAATTTGTTATTATTTTCTTTTCTGACACAGCTCTTTAAGCTTATATTAGTGACACACACTGTCAGGTCTAGCATAGAGGGGTCCCATTCTAGGGAGACACTCCTACTATAGCAGTACACTCACAGGTCAATATACAGACAGTTTATCTGAACTACAGTGTACATTACCCCATGACTGATGTCACTGAGGGTCTAGTTTGAATTTGTTATTATTTTCTTTTCTGACACAGCTCTTTAAGCTTATATTAATGACACACACTGTCAGGTCTAGCATAGAGGGGTCCCATTCTAGGGAGACACTCCTACTATAGCAGTACACTCACAGGTCAATATACAGACAGCGTTTCTGAACTACAGTGTACATTACCCCATGATTGATGTCACTGAGGGTCTAGTTTGAATTTGTTATTATTTTCTTTTCTGACACAGCGCTTTAAGCTTATATTAGTGACACACACTGTCAGGTCTAGCATAGTGGGGTCCCCGTTTAGGTAGAAACACCTACTAAAGCAGTACACTCACAGGTCAATATACAGACAGTTTATCTGAACTACAGTGTACATTACCCCATGACTGATGTCACTGAGGGTCTAGTTTGAATTTGTTATTATTTTCTTTTCTGACACAGCTCTTTAAGCTTATATTAATGACACACACTGTCAGGTCTAGCATAGTGGGGTCCCCTTCTAGGGAGACACTCCTACTAAAGCAGTACACTCACATGTAAATATACAGACAGTTTATCTGAATTACAGTGTACATTACCTCATGACTGATGTCACTGAGGGTCTAGTTTGAATTTGTTATTATTTTCTTTTCTGACACAGCTCTTTAAGCTTATATTAATGACACACACTGTCAGGTCTAGCATAGTGGGGTCCCCTTCTAGGGAGACACTCCTACTAAAGCAGTACACTCACAGGTCAATATACAGACAGTTTATCTGAACTACAGTGTACATTACCTCATGACTGATGTCACTGAGGTTCTAATTTGAATTTGTTATTATTTTCTTTTCTGATACAGCTCTTTCAGTTTGTATTGGTGACACACACTGTCAGGTCTAGCATAGAAGGGTCCCCTTCTAGGGAGACACTCCTACTATAGCAGTACACTCACAGGTCAATATATAGACAGTGTTTCTGAACTACACTGTACATTACCTTATGACTGATGTCACTGAGGGTCTAGTTTGAATTTGTTATTATTTTCTTTTCTGACACAGCGCTTTAAGGTTGTATTGGTGACACACACTGTCAGGTCTAACGTCGTAGGGACCACTTCTAGGAAGACACTCCTACTACAGCAGTACACTCACAGGTCAATATACAGACAGCTTTTCTGAACTACAGTGTATGTTACCTCATGACTGGTGTCACTGAGGGTCTAGTTTGAATTTGTTATTATTTTCTTTTCTGATACAGCTCTTTAAGGTTTTATTGGTGACACACACTGTCAGGTCTAGCGTCGTAGGGACCACTTCTAGGAAGACACTCCTACTACAGCAGCACACTCACAGGTCAATATACAGACAGCTTTTCTGAACTACAGTGTATGTTACCTCATGACTGGTGTCACTGAGGGTCTAGTTTGAATTTGTTATTATTTTCTTTTCTGACACAGCTCTTTCAGTTTGTATTGGTGACACACACTGTCAGGTCTAGCATCGTAGGGACCACTTCTAGGGAGACACTCCTACTATAGCAGTACACTCACAGGTCAGTATACAGACAACATTTTCTGAACTACAGTTTACGTTACAGTGTATTTCTCTTAAGTAATATGCATTTTCCCCAAGTATTTTTTTTCTTTTCCACAACTGCTGACTAGATTTTCAGCTGGTTCTGATAACTCCTCCACAGCTGCCCATAGTTTTCGGCACCTGATATCGAAGTTCACATGCATGGATGCAGCAAACTTGGCCACAAATCCCATAACACCTATCTCTACTGGTCTTGCATGTGCCTGCCACCCACGTTCTGTACAGTTCCCAAACTTTGTTCGATATTTGGACACTGAAAGCCGTGTTTGGTATTGAACCAACACAGGACACCATTTATTATATTGTTTTGAGGTTAGACTGTAAAAACTTATAGTTTGAAACAGACAGAAGCTCTGCAGGTCTCCCTTAGCCAGAGGGAGGGGCAGGTACTCCACAGAACATGCTTCTCATTGGTCCTCACTTGTATTAACTGTCCATGATTTATTTATATAAATTGTAATTAGTGAAGTATTTAAAATAGTAAAGCTATAAATGTGTCCCTAAATTTGGTTTCAGAACGTTGGCAGCCTACAATTTCATAAATCACACTGCTTATTATTATAGAAAGAATAATTGTGCCCACACAATTTTACACAGGCCCATCCAAAGATCAATTTGTGGCTATGCCACTGATGTAGTTAACGTTTAGTCATAGTTCCTAGTTTGAATAAATGTAATAATATAAACTGGACTTGCTGCCACATCAGGCCATTGGTCTCGTTACACACACAAGGCTGGGGTTTGCATTCTTGCAATTTGCTGCTGATACAATTTAAATACAAAAATTCAGGTATCTCGTTTCCACCTGCCACTATCACTCCTCTCATTGAAGTGTTTGTAAAATAAAATAACTGTAGTTAGTAAGGCCTACCGATTTACATAGACTTAATATATTAACCGAAATAATAAATCTTGTAAATTACTGTATGAAAAAATATGAGAATGACACCCTGCCTTTACGATGTTTGTTGGATGTGGCCCTTGAGTAAAAGTAATTGGGGACCCCTACTCTATTGTATCTCTGATAGTGCATTTCCACCAAAAAGGAACCAGAACGGTTCCAGTTCGCAAGGTGAATTTGGAACCGTTTAGTATGTTTCCATCTACACAAACTGGTTCGCGACCTAGAAAAATTTGTTCCCAGCTGAGTTTCAAATGCAGCGTTATTGCACTGCGGAGCTTGACAGGGTAATTTACAACGTTTCAAATAAATAAATAAAAATAAATAAAACAGGAACACGCCCTGTTTTTTTGTTTCTGGTGCTGTTTGTGTGCGATTCCATTTGTGTTGGTCAGAGCCACAGCTCTCGGTTACGTTTCTCTGCTGTTCACAAGCTCAGCAGGACGGCTCTGAACTCGGCAACATTTACACAGTATTATATCTCACTCGGGTCTGACTTCATGGTAAACAAAGAATAAACAATGACTCTAACAATGAGTCTAACAGTCTTTGGTGCTGGCGCTGTATTCAGGCACAGCGACTCCCCCGCTAATGACGTATACCTGTTTCCCCTTTAAACGTGTAGAAACGCAGCAGTTCATTGGAAAGAACCAAGGTTCCAAGAATCAGGAATGGAACCGGTTTAGGAGCCAGAGTTCTTTTGGTGAAATAGCGCTGTGATTGACAGCAACAAATCAATGTTCTGATCGGTTAAATAAACCTCACTATATGATTGGTACAGCTAAAGCTTTCCTATTGGTACATCAGTTGGCCAATCAGGGTCAAAAATTCACAACTGTGAACAGAGATTTACACAAGCAGCAGAGAAGGTGAATGTGTGCATTTTTTGTCACATTTGGAACATAAAGGTTTGCTCTGGTTCATTTTAAAACAATACTCACAAATGTAATGGACTTTGTAACTGCTTTTGAGCAATTAAATTAAATTCACAAATGTGCAAAAAAGATTTGCATTTGTAAATGAAATGTTGTGAATGTGTGAATCAGTAACTTCTCAAACGGTTTAAAATGTGCAAGAGCAAACCTTTATAAAGTTCCAAATGTGATTGGGGGAATTTTTGAATGAGATGGAAAAATCCACACATTCTCCTTCTCTGTTGCGTGTGCGAATCTCTTTTTGCAGATGCGGATTTAAGACCCTGTTTTGACGGCCAATTGATGGACCAATAGGAAATCTTTAGCTGGACCAAGCAGATTGTGAGGTGTGTTTAACCAATTGGAACATTGATTTGTTGCTGTCAACCATAGCGCTTTTCCACAAAATGAACTCAGGTCGGTGAACCGCCGCGTTTCTACGGACAGCAGAGAAACGTAAACAAGAGCCGCGGCTTTGATCAACGCACATGCAATTGCGCCTAACTTCACCAGAAACGCATAAAAATGGGGCATGTTCCTGTTTTTTCCTATTATTTATTTATATGAAATGTGAATGACCCTGTCAAGCTCCACTGGGCGATGACGTTGTATTTGAAGCTCTGGGCTCTTGGTTACGTTTCTCCGCTGTTCACAAGGTCAGCAGGATGCCTCTGAACTCAGCCATAGTGTCTCCGTTCATGACGTATTCCTGGTTCCCCTCAAAATGTGTGGAAATGCGGTGGTTCACTGGAAAGAACCAATGTTCCTAGAATCAGGAACAGAACTGGTTCAAGAACCAGAGTTCTTTTGGTGGAAAAGCGCTATGGTTGACAGCAACAAATCCGATTGGTTAAACAAACCTTGCGATCTGATTGGTCCAGCTAAAGCTTTCCTATTGGTCCATCAATTGGCCGTCAAAACAGGGTCTTTAATTCGCAACTGCAAAAAGAGATTCGCACACACAGCAGAGAAGGCGAATGTGTGTTTTTTTCCATCTCATTCAAAAACTCCCACTGTCACATTTGGAACCTTTAAAAAAGGTTTGCTCTTGCACATTTTAAGTATTTTACTAATTCACACATTCACAACATTTCATTTACAAATGCAAATCTTTTTTACACATCTGTGAATTTAAGTTATTATTATTGTAGTTGTTGTTTTAAATTTGACGTATACATTTGTGGATTTTAACGTGTATGTAGTTGCTCAAACACAGTTACAAAGTCTGTTACATTTGTGAGTATTGTTTTACAAACTCAATTTTTTACCCTTTTTTGACTCCGTATTTGACTCCAGAACATTAGTGCAGAGAGTACAATGCAGTAATTACAAAGATCTTAAAATACATACAGAACAGGACCAGTAGACACAACACAGACAACAGTGTAGTTCTTCTTCTCATCAGCCTATGCCTCAAATTCTCATTGATGGGAGCTTGTCTCTTCGCTCACTGTCAGTCACAAGTCTCATACTACTGGATATTTATTGGATATCGAGATCGAGATAGTGTTGATTTGCCTCTGACCTAAGGGTTGTTCCCGTGATCCCCTAAAACAGTCTTTGACAAGAAAATCGGGGCTACAATCGTGCAGTGTGATCATATATCAGGAATCCATCAAGAAACATGTAATTGAATGATATTTATGAACGTACTTGTTTTATGAATGAGATGGATTCACTCAAGTATAAAGAAATGGTAAAAAGGTACTCTACTAAGTATTAATTACACCTGTCACAAAGGGTTTTAAAAGGTGTTTAATAATCCTGAGGCAGTAGTTATTTTGGGCATTTTTGTTGGATTGGGAGAAAACAATTTTATCTATTTAAATTGTTATTTTAATCACTTTTTGCAAAAAAAAAAATAGCTAATAATCCTAATTTGGGGCTTGATACCATTTTGAGTGCCAATGTAGGTCTGTTTTCTCTTTTGCATGTTGTAAGAAAAACAGCCTTATTAAATCATGCAATTTGTGCCAAAAAAGATGTTGGTAAAAGAGAAATTTTTATTAAAATTTAGGCATAGGAAAATTTCCTTTGAGATATATATATATATTTTTTTTTTTGTTCCCTAGGTCCAGTGAATTCCATGGAGTGGAGAAGCTCATGTTGATGGAAAGTTCCTGGAAAGCTGTTTGTTCACTGTATACATCTGAACAGTGGGCTCTTAAACCTGTCTCTGCAATGTTGTGATGTGATTTATATTGTTTTAAAGTTTCTGTTTTCAGACTTGATCAAAGCTCTCTCGGACCAGGCAGTTTTGATAGGAACACCTTGTGTCTATACTCACTGTTCATTTCATCAGCTCCATTTACAATGTAGGAGCATTTTGTAGTTCAGCATTTACAGAATAGTGTCCATTTCTTGTGCTGCATGCTTTGTTTACCAGATTTCACCCTGTTCTTCAATGGGCAGTACCCCTAGAGGACCCCCACCTAGCGCGATTTGTTTTGATTCCAGATACATTTCTTGGGGTGAGGTTGTGGTAGTGAAAAGCCAACCAGGGACCAAACAGTCCAGTAGTGTAGGTCCCATGCATTGCACAAGCACAATTAATGTGTTGCTCTGGTATGAGTGGATCAGACATGGCAGTGCTCCTACATGGTAAGAGTAACTAATATAATGGACAGCGAGTGTAAGTACAGTGTTCGTAATGGAGTTCTTGGTTAATATCATAGATGGACTGTCTCATGTCAATTATTCTGAGTTTATATTGTGTGTGTTCATATTGATTTTTAATTTTCTTTAGCCTAGCTAAGCTCATCAGTTATTCAAGGTAATATTTATTTATATTGTGTTTTATTCTCTCAGTTTTTGGCTAACTTCTTTGCTTCTACAGTATGTACACATCTGTGCCTATCCTTTTCAGAGTTTAATAAAAGAACAAATTAGTTCAAATAACGTTAATGGTTAATAAATTAATCTTTAAACGAATGCATCGGCCTGGATTAGTTGTTTTTCTGCATTAATTATAGATTACACATTGTTCTCTCTCAAAATGAAATTGGTCCCCACAAAGAATGAGAACAGGTGATTTGTGTAATATTTGGTCCCCAAATATACTCCAAACCTGAAATGTCCCCACAAGTCACGAGGTCGTCTGGTCAGAATCAATTTTGGTGAGATATTTGTAATTTGAAGTGATATTAAGATTCACAAGTGCATTTTGACAAAGCATGATTTTTTTCAAGTCTGTAGCACCTTGGGAAAGGGTGGACCCCACAATGTGAGTATTCCTCCAGGTGACCCCCACAATGCACAGAAACAAGTATGTGTGTGTGTGTGTGTGAGTCTGTGTGTGTGGCTGTGTCTGTGTGTGTGTCTGTCTGTGTGAGTCTGTCTGTGTGAGTCTGTGTGTGTGTGTGTCTGTGTGTGTGTGTGAGTCTGTTTGTGTCTGTGTGTGTGTGTGTGAGTCTGTGTGTGTGGCTGTGTCTCTGTGTGTAAGTCTGTGTGTGTGTGTGTGTGTGTGTCTGTGTCTGTGAGTCTGTGTGTGGCTGTGTGTGTCTGTGTGTGTTGTGGTGATAGCTGTCAAACTGTCTGACCTCAGGTGACCCATCAGTGACCTTCTAGTAATGAGATGCCTCCTCTGGCCACACGCACGCGCACACACACACACACACACACACACAGAGAGAGAGAGAGCTCTCCTTCTCTGTCTCAGTCTCAATTCCTCTGTCATCTCTTGTATTCCCCATTCTCTCTCTCTCCCTCTCTCTCACTACCTCTCTCTCTCTCCCCCCTCCCTCTCTCTCCCCCCCTCCCCCTCCCTCTCTCTCTCCCCCCCCCTCTCTCTCTTTCTCCCCCTCCCTCTCTCTGTCTCCCTCTCTGTCTCTCTACATCCCTTTCTCTTCCTCTCTCTGTCTCTCTCTCTCTCTTTCCCTCTCTCCACCTCCCTCTCTCTCTCTACCTCTCCCTCACTCTCTCTCTACCTCCCTTTCTCTTCCTCTCTCTCTGTCTCTCTCTCTCTCTCTACCTGAGGGATGTAATTATCTAGATTAATGGAGCGAGAGAGTAAAGCTCAACCCAACGTCACGGCAAAAAAAAAAACACTGCACTCCAAACCCCGTCTGTATTTCTCACTCTCTCTCTCTCACTATCTCTCTCTCACTTTGTCTCACCCCCTCTAGCTCTCACTCTCTCTGTCTCACTCCTCCCTCTGGACCCTGGAGTATTTGGTTCTGAATGAATTGAAGTTGATTTAGTGCTGGTCCTGAGCTCTCTGCCGTGGTTGAGTTTCGAGTCTCAGCCTCGTTCAGGGTTAGCGTGTGCTGAACGTTACGTAAATGAAGAAGGTAGTGTTGACTGTGTTAGATGCGGGTGTGAAATGTACAGAGTCCTCTCCTTGGCAATCAATTACTGAATTTGAATTAAATTATAAAGGCTTAACTGTACCCTTTGCCCTTAGAACCTGCTGCCACTGAACAGCTGAGGGGCACCACCCTTTATATTTACTTATACTTGCATAGTGCCAATAATTTTACTCGGATCAGAGAGGACGGAAAATGGAAAACAGCACTCATCACCATCAGAGGGCACTACCTGGACCTGGGGTCAGAGCTTGGTCATGCCGTTCAGTTTAAGCAATGCCCCCACTGTCTTCCAGGCGTTCATAAATGACATCCTCAGAGAGCTTTACCAGTTCATCATAACTTATGTTGATGATACTTTAAGTAACTCACCTTATTTACAAAAGTCCAAGTGCCTTGTCCTAACCAAGCGTCTCAAAAAGCAGTTATTATAAGGAGAGATTTACAGCAGTTATCATACGGAAACCCTCTGATCCATCCTTTGTCTTAGAACTAGATGCTTCTAAAATCAGTGCAGGAATTATTCCGTCAAAATACCTTGGTTCTCAATTTAAATTGTTACCAATCGCTTTCTATCCCATTAAAAAAGAGACAGAAAACAGAAAACTGAGACAGCACTGGAGAGACAAACCGCTGAGCTGTAGCACACATAAAGAGCACACATTCAGTATGTGTCCCAGCTTAGTACATGCTAGATGTTACAGGTAAGACACAACTGGGGTTTTCAACCATACCCTGTTCCAAATATTAAAACTGATTCATGAGTGTCTCTGTCACAGCTCCAGGGACCTGGAGGTTGTGGGTTCGAGCCCCGCTCCAGCTAACAGGACAGTCTAATTCCGCCGGTAACAGGACAGGCTAATTCCTTCGGTAACAGGACAGGCTAATTCTGCCAGTAACAGGACAGGCTAATTTCGCCGGTAACAGGACAGGCTAATTCCGTCGGTGACAGGCTAATTCCGTCTGTAACAGGACAGGCTAATTCCGTCGGTAACAGGACAGGCTAATTCCTTCGGTAACAGGACAGGCTAATTCCGCCGATAACAGGACAGGCTAATTCCGCCAGTAACAGGACAGGCTAATTCCGCCGATAACAGGACAGGGTAATTCCGTCGGTAACAGGACAGGCTAATTCCGCCGCTAACAGGACAGGCTAATTCCGTCGGTAACAGGACAGGCTAATTCCGTCGGTAACAGGACAGGCTAATTCCGCCGATAACAGGACAGGCTAATTCCGCCAGTAACAGGACAGGCTAATTCCGCCGATAACAGGACAGGCTAATTCCGCCGATAACAGGACAGGCTAATTCCACTGGTAACAGGATAGGGTAATTCCGCCAGTAACAGGACAGGCTAATTCCGCCAGTAACAGGACAGGCTAATTCCGCCAGTAACAGGACAGGCTAATTCCGCCAGTAACAGGACAGGCTAATTCCGCCAGTAACAGGACAGGCTAATTCCGCCGCTAACAGGACAGGCTAATTCCACTGGTAACAGGATAGGGTAATTCCGCCAGTAACAGGATAGGGTAATTCCGCCAGTAACAGGACAGTCTAATTCCGCCAGTAACAGGACAGGCTAATTCCGCCAGTAACAGGACAGGCTAATTCCGCCGCTAACAGGACAGGCTAATTCCACTGGTAACAGGATAGGGTAATTCCGCCGATAACAGGACAGGCTAATTCCGCCAGTAACAGGACAGGCTAATTCCGCCGATAACAGGACAGGCTAATTCCGCCAGTAACAGGACAGGCTAAGTCCGCCAGTAACAGGACAGGCTAATTCCGCCAGTAACAGGACAGGCTAATTCCGCCGATAACAGGACAGGCTAATTCCGCCAGTAACAGGACAGGCTAATTCCGCCAGTAACAGGACAGGCTAATTCCGCCAGTAACAGGACAGGCTAATTCCGCCAGTAACAGGACAGGCTAATTCCGCCGCTAACAGGACAGGCTAATTCCACTGGTAACAGGATAGGGTAATTCCGCCAGTAACAGGACAGGCTAATTCCGCCGATAACAGGACAGGCTAATTCCGCCAGTAACAGGACAGGCTAATTCCGCCGCTAACAGGACAGGCTAATTCCACTGGTAACAGGATAGGGTAATTCCGCCAGTAACAGGACAGGCTAATTCCGCCGATAACAGGACAGGCTAATTCCGCCAGTAACAGGACAGGCTAATTCTGCCGCTAACAGGACAGGCTAATTCCGCCAGTAACAGGACAGGCTAATTCCGCCGCTAACAGGACAGGCTAATTCCACTGGTAACAGGATAGGGTAATTCCGCCAGTAACAGGACAGGCTAATTCCGCCGATAACAGGACAGGCTAATTCCGCCAGTAACAGGACAGGCTAATTCTGCTGCTAACAGGACAGGCTAAATCCGCCAGTAACAGGACAGGCTAATTCCGCCGCTAACAGGACAGGCTAATTCACCACAGTCATCATAGGACATGTCCCCAGAAAGGAAAAAACACAGCATTTGAGTCTAAACACAAATCTAAACACACAGGGAGAAAAAACACTGCAGTTTAACCCTCACAAAGAACACACACAGAGTGGCAGTGCTGTTCCACCTTAAGAAGGGAACCTTAAGAGATTATGTGGGTTATTTCACCGGCACTAATGGACGGAGGCAGATATTGAGGAGCGAGTGGAGATCTATTAGAAATTCCCATCTATGCTCCTCATCCGCTCCTCATCCGCTCCTCATCCATATTGATTCCTGACACCGAGCAGCAGCCCAGGCTCCGGGGAATAATATATTTAGCAGAGCAGGTCACTGAGTGCATGAAGATTAGACACACATCCTCTTACTCTGTGTGTGTGTGTGTGTCCCACTCTGTACAAAATATACACCCTTCATCAGACACACACACACTCACACCGTCACTTACAGGGCACTGTTTAAAAAGCCACTGTTGTGTCCCCTCCCTGAGAAAAACAGAAATTACAGAGAAATGCAGAGAGAGAGAGAAGGGAAATAAAAATGTAGTGTTTGTGTGTGTGTTTCACACACTCACCCAGTCACACAATCACTCGCACCTGTGGACGGTTTCACACACTCACCCAGTCACACACAGACAGTGGGTTTTACTCAGTGTGTGTTCTTACATTCTCAGGTTTTCGCAGATGAAGTGAGAGAGGGAGAGTGTGTGTGTGTGTGTATATGGTATATGTGTGTGTGTACAGTGTTTGTGCATGTGTGTATATGGTGTGTGTGTGTGTGTTTGTGTGTCTGTATGTTATGTGTGTGCTGTGTGTATATGGTATGTGTGTGGGGGGATTTTGTGTGTGTGTGTGTATATTTATATACATTTATATATATATATATATATATATGGTATTTGTGTGTGTGTGTGTGTGTGTGTGTGTGTGTGTGTGTGTGTAAAACAGTGGTATTATTGTGACCGATGATGTATTGATCAGACATAATTATCTCAAACGTTTGGAGCCAATCACAGCACAGCGATCAACAGCTCCTGAGCCAATGGCTGTAAAAGGATGTTTTATTGTGGGGTCTCTGTTGGTCGGTACATGATTTTGGGCACACGTTTACGTGAGATGTTTTGCAGGAGACATTTGCATGAGCCGTTTGCGTGAGCCATGGCTGTGGTGGTAGATGTGGAGGCTACTGTTCAAACAGAAACTCCACTGTGATCTGATTCATCGCCACCTCAGCCAGCTCCGACCACACACCACTGCCATTCATCAAAGCATCCTCCAATCAGGAGCTCTGACAAGTCCCCAGGCCCCGCCCCTTTCCCTTGGCCACCCCCTCCTCCCCCATGCCGTCGCATCATCCCTTTAACAGCGTCTATAAACCTTGAACCCAGGAGCGCTGTGAATCCTCTCGGGATGAAAACCCAGCTCTGCCTCTTCTCCCAGCATTAGCATGCGAGCCGAGGCGCAGCGTGATTGGGCTGAGCGTTAGCACCCCCCAGGGGGCGAAGGAGGCTGTGGGCGGGGGGGTGTCTGTCACACGAAGATAATAAAGCACCGGAGCGAGGAGGAGATGTGAGACCAGGAGTCATCCATCACCTCCAAAACACATCCCCACGGCCAGGAGCAGGAGGGAATCAGCCCCAGCCCGGGATTTACAACTCACCTGGAGGGGGGAGAGGCACTGTTTGTTGGGGAGGGGGTGTCTGGTGGATATGGGGGGGCGGGGGGGCACACAGGGCCTGGGGTGATTCACCTCCTCCTCTCAGAGCTAAAGCAGCAGGAACGCTGGGAAACGGGCCTCGTCCGGATAATGACTCTTAATTAATACATGTCCCCTCTGACATCACAACAGCGTCAACACAGACCCCCACCTACCCCCCCCACCCAAAACACTACCACCCCAGGGGTCTGCACTTACCCTCTCTACGCCACACCTCCCCCCAAAACCCCACCACCGCAGGAGTGTGCACTTACCCTCTCTACACCCCCCCCCCCTCCAAAACACTACCACCCCAGGAGTGTGCACTTACCCTCTCTACACCCCACCTCCCCCCGAAACACCACCACCCCAAGAGTCTGTATTTACCCTCACTACACACACCCCCAAAACACCACCACCGCATGAGTCTGCACTTACCCTCTCTACACCCCCCCCCTCCAAAACACCACCACCCCAAGAGTCTGTATTTACCCTCACTACACACACCCCCAAAACACCACCACCCCAGGAGTCTGCGCTTACCCTCTCTACACCCCCCCCCGTCCGAAACACTACCACCACAGGAGTCTGCGCTTACCCTCTCTACACCCCACCTCCCCCCAAAACACCAATACCCCAGGAGTGTGCACTTACCCTCTCTACCCCCCCCCCCAAAAACACCTCCACCCCAGGAGTCTGCACTTACCCTCACTACAACCCCCCCCTCCCCCAAAACAACACCACGGCATGAGTCTGCACTTACCCTCTCTGCAACCCCACCCCCAAAAATTTACCACCCCAGGAGTCTGCACTTATCCTCTCTACACCCCCCCCCCCAAAACACCACCACCCCAGGAGTCTGCACTTACCCTCTCTACACCCCCCCACCTCCAAAACAACACCACAGCATTAGTCTGCGCTTACCCTCTCTGCAACCCCACCCCCAAAACACTACCACCACATGAGTCTGCACTTACCCTCTCTACACCCCACCTCCCCCCAAAACACCACCACCCCAGGAGTCTGCATTTACCCTCACTACACCCCCCCCAAAAACACCACCACCACAGGAGTCTGCGCTTACCCTCTCTACACCCACCCTCCAAAAGAAACACCTGTACTGTGTGTGTTTGTTAGTGTGTCTATGTGTTAGTGCTTGTTAGTGTGTGTGTTAGTGTATTAGTGTGTGATAGTGTGTTTGTGTATGTTAGTTATGTATGTTAGTATGTTAGGTATGTTAGCACTATCCACACCTTTTCAAATTTTAAATCATATGCTGCACAAAAGAGATCATCCCCAGCTGCTCACAGTATCACAGATTCTTGCCAGGCTATGTTTGATTACTCTGACGATCGATTGATTGATTGATTATTCTTAAGCACACTGTCAGCTTCTTGGGTATTTGATTTTTTTTTTTTTTTTTTTTTTTTTTTAAACTCTATTAGTCCATTGCTGTTTAGTGATTCGTGTACGTGATGTCTAAGTCTGTAAGCTACTGAGACCTTTAATTTCCCCTGGGGATCAATAAAGTATCTATCTATCTATCTATCTATCTAGTGTGTATGTTAGTGTGTGTGTTAGTGTGAGTGTGTATTAGTGTGTGTGTGTGTGTGTTAGTGTTTTTGTGTGTTAGTGTGTGTGTGTTAGTGTTTGTGTGTGTGTATTAGTGTGTGTGTTTCTGTTAGTGTTTGTTAGTGTGAGTGTGTATGTGTGAGTATTAGTGTGTGTGTGTTAGTGTTTTGTGTGTTAGTGTGTGTGTGTTGTGCTCTTGGCTCTGAGAGAAGCTGCTGGTGATTAATGAAGGGGTTTTGTGTGTGAGCTGCTAATGGCTCTTTAATTGCTTTCACTCGCTCCCTCTCTCCCTCACTCCCTCTCAGTGGTGTTATTATACCCCTGTCCTGCGGAGGGCAGTGTTAATTGGGGAAATAGTGATTCATCATTTAATTATGATTTGACAAATGTACCTCTTCCCTGCATCCTCCTCTCTCAGCGCCGCCATCACAGACTTCCCCCGGGATTAATCCCAGCTGTCTGTCTCTCTCTGTCAGACACACACCATACACACACACACACAGTTCCTCTGGTGTGTGGAACAGTGGAACTGTGTCCTCTGGAGTGATGGGGTTCCTCTGGTGTGTGGAACAGTGGAACTGTGTTCTCTGGAGTGATAGGGTTCCTCTGGTGTGTGGAACAGTGGAACTGTGTTCTCTGGAGTAATGGGGTTCCTCTGGTGTGTGGAACAGTGGAACTGTGTTCTCTGGAGTGATGGGGTTCCCCTGGTGTGTGGAACAGTGGAACTGTGTTCTCTGGAGTGATGGGGTTCCTCTGGTGTGTGGAACAGTGGAACTGTGTTCTCTGGAGTAATGGGGTTCCTCTGGTGTGTGGAACAGTGGAACTGTGTTCTCTGGAGTAATGGGGTTCCTCTGGTGTGTAGAACAGTGGAACTGTGTTCTCTGGAGTGATGGGGTTCCTCTGGTGTGTGGAACAGTGGAACTGTGTTCTCTGGAGTGATGGGGTTCCTCTGGTGTGTGGAACAGTGGAACTGTGTTCTCTGGAGTGATGGGGTTCCTCTGGTGTGTGGAACAGTGGAACTGTGTTCTCTGGAGTGTTGGGGTTCCTCTGGTGTGTGGAACAGTGGAACTGTGTTCTCTGGAGTGATGGGGTTCCTCTGGTGTGTGGAACAGTGGAACTGTGTTCTCTGGAGTGATGGGGTTCCTCTGGTGTGTGGAACAGTGGAACTGTGTTCTCTGGAGTGATGGGGTTCCTCTGGTGTGTGGAACAGTGGAACTGTGTTCTCTGGAGTGATGGGGTTCCTCTGGTGTGTGGAACAGTGGAACTGTGTTCTCTGGAGTGATGGGGTTCCTCTGGTGTGTGGAACAGTGGAACTGTGTTCTCTGGAGTGTTGGGGTTCCTCTGGTGTGTGGAACAGTGGAACTGTGTTCTCTGGAGTGATGGGGATCCTCTGGTGTGTGGAACAGTGGAACTGTGTTCTCTGGAGTGATGGGGTTCCTCTGGTGTGTGGAACAGTGGAACTGTGTTCTCTGGAGTGATGGGGTTCCTCTGGTGTGTGGAACAGTGGAACTGTGTTCTCTGGAGTGATGGGGTTCCTCTGGTGTGTGGAACAGTGGAACTGTGTTCTCTGGAGTGATGGGGTTCCTCTGGTGTGTGGAACAGTGGAACTGTGTTCTCTGGAGTGTTGGGGTTCCTCTGGTGTGTGGAACAGTGGAACTGTGTTCTCTGGAGTGATGGGGTTCCTCTGGTGTGTGGAACAGTGGAACTGTGTTCTCTGGAGTGATGGGGTTCCTCTGGTGTGTGGAACAGTGGAACTGTGTTCTCTGGAGTGATGGGGTTCCTCTGGTGTGTGGAACAGTGGAACTGTGTTCTCTGGGGTGAGTTGGAGTGGTGAGTTTGATCCAGGACTAATCCCCATCCCCAGCCCCTGACCCTCACTGATGATTATGAGGCTGAACTCCATCAGATCCTCAGAGCTATGTTCCAGTGAAGGAGCTGGAGTCTACAGAGGTTTAAGAAACTCCCAGTCATTTCTGTCAGAATTCCCTTTTATTGTTCCCACATTAACACAGAGATGTGAGTGTGAGTGGGATATATACAGTACCTTTAATTAGGGAACATAAATGTATAGTACTCTATATTAACTGTGGATTTACCGTTTCATCTCCAGGACTTTTATTGTGTATTTTATTCTCCACAGTTGTATAATGAAAGATTACAGAGAGATCCCTCTCCTTCTGGAGAAGAGAATGTAATGAACCTTTAGGGAACACAACCGGACTCTAACACCACTGCTGTACACTGGACAGGGGGCGCTGGTGAGTGGTGTCCTGGTGGATACTGCCCCATGCGGACAGTGTTCTCAGACAGAACAGGAGTGGATTTGAAATGATCCAAGTGAAGGTTGGAGGTCTCCAGGTTGTGGCGGCACTGAGCAGGTGAAACCGTTAAAAGGTGAATGAATGATTTGTGAAGTTACATGTTTTAAACATAAACACCTGAATGTTAAAGGAAATACATCAGGGTTAAATTTAAAGTTAGTGTGAAGCGTTTGTTTTGTTGTTGGTTCGTGCGCAGGACGCAGCAGCAGTGGATTTGACGAAAGAACAGCGGAAAAAATCGTAATTCAGATTACGGAACGCCAACTTTTTTTTTCCACCAGGCCGAGATCATTAGCATTCAGGGCCAGGGGCGCAGCGTAACGGCGTTCTCTCCGAGCGGAATCGACGAGGAGCTTCCAGCAGGAGCTTATCTCCCGAGAAAAAACACACAGCGACGAATAAACCCAGCGTCCTGCTCCCGTTGGCATAGAAACTAATCCGTGCTGGCTTTTTAGCACCTGACTGTGTGAGAGTGTGTGTGTGTGTGTGTGTGTGTGTGTGTGTGTGTGTGTGTGTAGGTGTGTGTGTGTGTGTGTGGGCGGCTGAAGGCTGCTCGTTCCTCTCTTCGTAATGAGTTCTGCTGAAGGGAGACCACGGGCCTCGGCACGCAGCTGCACGAGGAGGCCCGCCCCTCCCCCCACTTCGAGATCATCTCACCGTCTCAAACAAAGGGGCTCAGCCTCTCTCCCTGTCCCCGCGAGGGACGATCCAGGCGTTAAACGGCGGAAGAATGAAATAATGAGCCAGGGTTCAGCCGCCTGTAGAAACGCTCCCCAGATCTTGCCTCAGTTTTCCTGCATTTAATTCCGATCGGAGAGATCCGTACGATAACCTCATCCTGGATGTGATCCCACACAGAACCACAGCCTGAAGTTCATGGTGTTAAAACATTTAAGAGTACATCCCGCAGGAGCAGCGTCGCTGCGATATCCTTCAGGAACAGTGTTAGCTTTATTTTACCTCACTCCTGAGTCCAGGACATGTCTCTGAGTGGGGACACAGTAAAGTGTAAATAAAGCCTTTCCCCAAGTGTCCTGTCCACAGTGAGGAGAGATGATGTGCTCCTTTTCCCACACGGATCAGTTCAGCGGGTCCAAAATCCCCATCCATCGTCCTGAGAAACACAAAAATGACTTAAAAACATCTTTGAAAAAAAATGTCCTTAAATCATTCCAAACTATCTTTAAAACATAAACAGCTTGAAAATGTGCTTTAAAAAACACTAAAGAAAACTAATAAAAATATCTAAAATGTCCAGAAAACCATGTGGAGATGAAGCGGGCAGAATCTGAGGAGAGTAAACTAACTTTAATAAACAGAGACCAAGTCATAACTGACTGTAAGGAAAAGATTAAAGTAATGACAATGAAACACTAAGGGTCAGATTAGAGTACGGGTCCGAGTATGGGTCAGAGTAGGGGTCAGATTAAGGGTCAGAGTACAGGTCAGAGTAGGATTCAGTATGGGTCAGAGTACGGTCAGAGTACGGGGTCAGAGTACAGATTAGAGTACGGGGTCAGAGTACAGATTTAAAGAATCGGAAAGTGGGAGTGTGTGTGTGTGTGAGAGAGAGAGAGAGAGAAGTGGAGGTGGAGAGGGGAGGGTGGAGATAAAGAGGGAGGTGAGGGTGGTGGAGGTGGAGAGGGAGGGGGCAGGTAGAGAAGGAGGTGAGGGTGGTGGAGGTGGAGAGGGGAGGGGGCAGGTAGAGAGAGAGAGAGAGGTGGAGGTGGAGAGGGGAGGGTGGAGATAAAGAGGGAGGTGAGGGTGGTGGAGGTGGAGAGGGAGGTGAGGGTGGTGGAGGTGGAGAGGGAGGGGGCAGGTAGAGAAGGAGGTGAGGGAGGTGGAGAGGGGAGGGGGCAGGTAGAGAGAGAGAGAGAGAGGTGGAGGTGGAGAGGGGAAGGTGGTGGAGGTGGAGAGGGGAGGGTGAAGGTAAAGATCGATGTGAGGATGGTGGAGGTGGAGAGGGGAGGGGGCAGGTAAAGAGGGAGGTGAGGGTGGTGGAGGTGGAGAGGGAGGGGGCAGGTAGAGAGGGAGGTGAGGGTGGTGGAGGTGGAGAGGGAGGGGGCAGGTAGAGAGGGAGGTGAGGGTGGTGGGGGTGGAGAGGGGAGGGGGCAGGTAGAGAGAGAGAGAGAGGTGGAGGTGGAGAGGGGAGGATGAAGGTAAAGATCGATGTGAGGGTGGTGGAGGTGGAGAGGGGAGGGTGCAAGTAAAGAGGGAAGTGAGGGTGGTGGAGGTGGAGAGGGAGGGGGCAGGTAGAGAGGGAGGTGAGGGTGGTGGAGGTGGAGAGGGAGGGGGCAGGTAGAGAGGGAGGTGAGGGTGGTGGAGGTGGAGAGGGGAGGGGGCAGGTAAAGAGGGAGGTGAGGGTGGTAGAGGTGGAGAGGGAGGGGGCAGGTAGAGAGGGAGGTGAGGGTGGTGGAGGTGGAGAGGGGAGGGGGCAGGTAAAGAGGGAGGTGAGGGTGGTAGAGGTGGAGAGGGAGGGGGCAGGTAGAGAGGGAGGTGAGGGTGGTGGAGGTGGAGAGGGGAGGGGGCAGGTAGAGAGAGAGAGAGGTGGAGGTGGAGAGGGGAGGGTGAAGGTAAAGATCAATGTGAGGGTGGTGGAGGTGGAAAGGGGAGGGTGCAGGTAAAGGTGGAGGTGAGGGTGATGGAGGTGGAGAGGGGAGGGTGAAGGTAAAAATCGATGTGAGGGTGGTGGAGGTGAAGAGGGGAGGGTGGATGTAAAGATGGATGTGAGGGTGGTGGAGGTGGAGAGGGGAGGGTGCAGGTAAAGGTGGAGGTGAGGGTGGTGGAGGTGGAGAGGAGAGGGTGAAGGTAAAGATCGATGTGAGGGTGGTAGAGGTGGAGAGGGGAGGGTGAAGGTAAAGATCGATGTGAGGGTGGTAGAGGTGGAGAGGGGAGGGTGCAGGTAAAGATGGAGGTGAGGGTGGTAGAGGTGGAGAGGGGAGGGTGGAGGTAAAGATGGAAGTGATGGTGGTGGAGAGGGGAGGGTGCAGTTAAAGATGGAGGTGAGGGTGTTGGAGGTGGAGAGGAGAGGGTGGAGGTAAAGATGGAGGTGAGGGTGGTGGAGGTGGAGAGGAGAGGGTGAAGGTAAAGATCAATGTGAGGGTGCTGGAGGTGAAGAGGGGAGGGTGCAGGTAAAGATGGAGGTGGAGAGGGGAGGGTGGAGGTAAAGATGGAGGTGAGGGTGGTGGAGGTGGAGAGGGGAGGGTGAAGGTAAAGATCGATGTGAGGGTGCTGGAGGTGGAGAGGAGAGGGGGCAGGTAAAGGTGGAGGTGAGGGTGGTGGAGGTGGAGAGGAGAGGGTGCAGGTAAAGATGGAGGTGGAGAGGGGAGGGTGCAGGTAAAGATGGAGGTGAGGGTGGAGAGGGGAGGGTGAAGGTAAAGATCGATGTGAGGGTGCTGGAGGTGGAGAGGTGAGGGGGCAGGTAAAGGTGGAGGTGAGGGTGGTGGAGGTGGAGAGAAGAGGGTGGAGGTAAAGATGGAGGTGAGGGTGTTGGAGGTGGAGAGGGGAGGTTGCAGGTAAAGATGGAGGAGAGGGTGGTGGAGGTGGAGAGGGGAGGGTGGAGGTGCTGCAGTGCTCTGTGAGAAAGGTGACGCTGTTAGGATGTTGTTGTTCAGCAGAGAATCCCTCGTTCATTAAAACAGGGAGAAGGTCTGCACTCTTTGCTGTCGGTAATGGAGGGAATCTGACCAGAACGAATGGCGGGGGGGGGGTGTGCTGTGTGGGATGGGGCGGGGGAGAGGGCGGGGGGCCGTTCCCCGGAGACGGACGCGGGCGGAACGGTGGAACGGTGAATTACAGGCTAATGTGCAATTAGACAGATACGCTCTGAGGTCCCTGTGTGTGTGTGGGGCTCCTCCAGCTAAACAGCCCCACCCAGTGGCCTCCACTGAGAAATACACCTCTTTAACAACACTGTCCTTTTACAAACCATCTACAGCTCCACAGCGCCCCCTTTTGTGTGGTGATTACGGGCTTAATGATGTTCTCTGTTAAAGAGGTACTTTTTAAACAGTAGGGGGCGCTGTATGTATGTTTCTCTCTCTCTCTCTCTCTCTCTCTTATATCTCTTACACACACACACACACACACACACACACACACACACTACTGTTCAACACGGAACTTTCCTCATTTATTAATTGTAAATAAAGTGGACAAAAAAAATCCACTCTGATCACTGCGCTGTGTTTGCAGTTTACCTCTCGCTTCTATCATTTCATTATTATGTTTATCATATTTTACTTCAATAGTTTCTCCTTCTCCCGCCTTGCGCCCAATGATTCCAGGCTCTGGACCCACCGCGACCCTGAACTGGATAAGGGTCACAGACAATGAATGAATGAATGAATGAATGAGTTTCTCCTTCTTTTTATTATTATTATTATTATTATTATTAACTGTTTACAACCGAAACAACAATTAAATCCACTCCATTTTATTAGATTAATGAACTATGAATTATAAACGCACACAGAGGAGAATGAAAACTTTACAAATTAACTTCATATTTTACATATTATTAATATTTGTATTGATTTATTTTCTGACCTGATTTTCACTGAGACCTCAAACCCAGCAGCTCTTTAACAGCATCATTATTATTACCCAGTAAACAATTAGCCGTTGATTCAACGTTGAAATAACGTAATGACTGCCGTCTAATCAACGTTCTCTTAAGGTTGAAAATGAAAGTTGAAAAGACGTCCAAACGCAGAGATTGAAAAGACGACTATTAGACGTATTTTGGACGTCCGTTGACGTTATTAATTGGTCCCGAAATAAATTACTTGTATAAAACGCGTTTTGGACGTCCACTGACGTTATCAATCGGTCACCACTTAACTAACTTATTAAGATGGATTTTGGACGTCCATTGACGTTTAAAACATGTCCTTGACGGACAGACTACTTTTAGACCTATTTTGAACGTCCAGGGACGTCCCTTGTTTACTGGGTAATTTTATTACTATTATATTACTATTAATTTTGTGGTTGTTTGTTTATTTGTTTGTTTTGCTCCTCGGTGAAGACTCTGTGATTAACTCTTTCTGCTCCGCTCTCCTCTGTCTAAACCTCGCCTCTTTCCCGAACAAACACCCGTATTCCGACAGGACACGCCCCTCCTGCGCTCGGATTGGCCAGTGCCTCATCCCCCTCTCTCTGAACAGCCTGGCTCCGAGTCTGACGACGACGAGCCAATCTCAGCGCAGCGGGGGCGTGGCCTCGGCCTGAAAACGGGTGCGAAACGAAGAAATAAATAAATAAAGAGGGACATGTCCGAACAGAGCGCGCGCGTGATCCGCGGCGACGATGGACAGCAGAGCGCGAGCCAGCACAAAGCACAGCGCGCGTGGAAGGTAAACGCAAATAAACAACAACAACAATCGTATTATTATTATTTCTACTGATAATAACGATAATAATAATGATAATGATGGCGAAGGCGCTCGCGACGCTGTGATGAGGAATGTGTGCTCACCTGGCAGGTGTGATGAGCATGAGGCTCGCGCGCGGATGCAGGAGGATCTCGCGAACGCGGCGGCCACCGGGAACACGGAGTGCGTGGAACACCTGCTCCAGAGCGGGGCTGACGTCAACGGAACCAACAGGTTCGGCAGAACACCTGTACAGGTAACAACAACAACATAAACATACACAATATTAACGACATAAACAAGAACAACAATTTAAAGAATCAACTTCCTGACCATGACTTTAACTCTAATCAGTGATGAAGCTGACAGTGATCATTAATATTAATCAGCTGGGTTCCGCTGGCTCCGCCCCCTCAGACTGACACCCAGTGTACGTCACATCCGTGAATAATAATGAATTAATTAGGAATGAATGATTGAGTTCTGTTGTGTGTTTCTGTAACTGTCTGAAGAGAAGAGAAGAGGGAGGGGGGCTCTGCTGGGTTCCACCTCCAAACACCCAGCACATCACACACACATCAGCCACAAGATTAAAACCCCCGCCAGCTGGAGTGTCACTGACGATCTGGTTACAGCGCTCAAGGGTGTGTGTGTGTGTGTGTGTGAGCATCAGGGGGCCACATGTGTGTGATGGTTATAATGTTTTGGGTCGCAGTTTACAGTGGTCAGCGTCGACCAAAGGGGGGTCAGAGGAAAGATGAGCAGAGACAGAGTCCTGGCCCTGATCTGGTTCTGGCCCGGTTCTATTATGTTGTTTATGGTTCTTGTTGAATATTACGGTTATTGTTATCATGTTTATTGTTGTTGCAGGTGATGATGATGGGCAGTGCGCGAGTTGCACGATTGCTGTTGTCTCACGGCGCCGACCCGAATGTGCAGGATGCGAGCACACACGCGACTCCGCTGCACGACGCAGCGCGGGGTGGGTTCCAGGACACGGTGCGCGTGCTGCTGGAGTTTAAGGCGGATCCAGAGCTGAGAGATTCACGAGGGCACACTGCTGCAGAGAGAGCGCGAGAGCACGGACACGAACACACCGCTGAGATCATCCACAACCACAAAACAACAATGAAAACAACAGCAAAACAACAATGAAAAGAACAGCAGCAAACCGAGTAAAACAGCAACAATGAAAACAGCAAATAACAATAAAACCAACAAGAAACAACACCATCACCACCACCAACTAAAGCAGTTCTGTCCAAAAGTCCCTAGTTTCAGATCCCTCAGTGTCCCACACACCAAACACATCCATCACTCCAGAGAACACAGTTCCACACACCAGAGGAACCCCATCACTCCAGAGAACACAGTTCCACTGTTCCACACACCGGAGGAACCCCATCGCTCCAGAGAACACAGTTCCACTGTTCCACACACCGGAGGAACCCCATCACTCCAGAGAACACAGTTCCACTGTTCCACACACCAGAGGAACCCCATCACTCCAGAGAACACAGTTCCACTGTTCCACACACCGGAGGAACCCCATCACTCCAGAGAACACAGTTCCACTGTTCCACACACCAGAGGAACTCCATCACTCCAGAGAACACAGTTCCACTGTTCCACACACCGGAGGAACTCCATCACTCCAGAGAACACAGTTCCACTGTTCCACACACCAGAGGAACCCCATCACTCCAGAGAACACAGTTCCACTGTTCCACACACCAGAGGAACCCCATCACTCCAGAGAACACAGTTCCACTGTTCCACACACCAGAGGAACTCCATCACTCCAGAGAACACAGTTCCACTGTTCCACACACCAGAGGAACTCCATCACTCCAGAGAACACAGTTCCACTGTTCCACACACCAGAGGAACCCCATCACTCCAGAGAACACAGTTCCACTGTTCTACACACCAGAGGAACCCCATCACTCCAGAGAACACAGTTCCACTGTTCCACACACCAGAGGAACCCCATCACTCCAGAGAACACAGTTCCACTGTTCCACACACCAGAGGAACTCCATCACTCCAGAGAACACAGTTCCACTGTTCCACACACCAGAGGAACCCCATCACTCCAGAGAACACAGTTCCACTGTTCCACACACCAGAGGAACCCCATCACTCCAGAGAACACAGTTCCACTGTTCCACACACCAGAGGAACCCCATCACTCCAGAGAACACAGTTCCACTGTTCCACACACCAGAGGAACTCCATCACTCCAGAGAACACAGTTCCACTGTTCCACACACCAGAGGAACCCCATCACTCCAGAGAACACAGTTCCACTGTTCCACACACCAGAGGAACCCCATCACTCCAGAGAACACAGTTCCACTGTTCCACACACCAGAGGAACCCCATCACTCCAGAGAACACAGTTCCACTGTTCCACACACCAGAGGAACTCCATCACCCCAGCACTGCTCTAGGGGAGGCTAGTGCTTCAGTCTCACCCTGTTTCCTTAACCCTTAAACACACACCCTGGACATGACCACAGACAGTAAATATATTACAGACGGCTGTAATGGTGACCAATGGCTCATGTGCAGCTGCCTAACCCTAACCCTGTGTCCAAACCAGGGTCAGCTCCACACCACAGCGTCCACATACCACAGGACACAGGAGCAGCTTCATCATTATCATTATTACATCAGCATCATCATCTTTAATAATATTATTATTACAGCACTTTATTATAGACCTTTAAATGCTATTTGTAGGTTAAAGTTTTCAGTTTATTTATTTAAAAGATTTTACCAAAGCTGTAACAACAGAGTGAATAAACACTGATGTGCTGGAGGTGTGTGTGTGTGCGCGCGCGAGTGTGTGTGTGTGTGTGTGTGTGTGTGTATGTGTGTGCGAGTGTGTATGGAGGGGTGTGTGAGTGTGTATATATGTATCAGTGTGTGTGTGTGTGTACGTATGTGAGTGTGTGTATGTGTCTGTATGGAGCTGTGTGTGTGTGTGCGTGCGTATTTAGTGTTTGAGTGTATGTATGTGTGGGTGTGTGTATGTAGGGGTGTGTGTGTGCGAGTGTGTATGTAGGGGTGTGTGAGTGTGTATATATGTATCAGTGTGTGTGTATGTGTCTGTATGGAGCTGTGTGTGTGTGTGCGTGCGTGCGTATGTAGGGGTGTGTGGGTGTGTGTAAGGGTGTGCATGTAGGGGTGTAAGTGTGTATGTATCGGTGTGTGTGAGTGTATGTATGTAGGGATGTGTGTGTAGGTGTCTGTATGGAGCTGTGTGTGTGTGCGTGTGTAGGTGTCTGTATGGAGCTGTATGTGTGTGTGTGTATGTAGGGGTGTGTGAGTGTGTATGTATGTGTGTGTTTAGGGGTGTGTGTGTGTAGGTGTCTGTATGGAGCTGTATGTGTGTGTGTGCGCGTATTTAGGGGTGTGTGTGTTTGAGTGTATGTATGTGTGGGTGTGTGTATGTGTGTGCATGGAGGGGTGTGTGAGTGTGTATATATGTATCAGTGTGTGTGTGTGTGTACGTATGTGAGTGTGTGTGTAGGTGTCTGTACGGAGCTGTGTGTGTGTGTGTGTATGTACGTGTATGTAGGGGTGTGTGAGTGTGTATGTATGTGTGTGAGTGTGTGTAGGTGTCTGTATGGAGCTGTGTGTGTGTGCGTATTTAGGGGTGTGTGTGTTTGAGTGTATGTATGTGTGGGTGTGTGTATGTGTGTGCATGGAGGGGTGTGTGAGTGTGTATATATGTATCAGTGTGTGTGTGTACGTATGTGAGTGTGTGTGTAGGTGTCTGTACGGAGCTGTGTGTGTGTGTGTATGTACGTGTATGTAGGGGTGTGTGAGTGTGTATGTGTGTGTGTAGGGGTGTGTGAGTGTGTGTAGGTGTCTGTATGGAGCTGTATGTGTGTGTGTGCGTATTTAGGGGTGTGTGTGTTTGAATGTGTGGGTGTGTGTATGTGTGTGAGTGTGTGTGTATGTGTCTGTATGGAGCTGTGTGTGTGCGTGCGTGCGTATGTAGGGGTGTGTGAGTGTATGTATGTGTGGGTGTGTGTAAGGGTGTGCATGTAGGGGTGTAAGTGTGTATGTATCGGTGTGTGTGTAGGTGTCTGTATGGAGCTGTGTGTGTGAGTGTATGTATGTAGGGGTGTGTGTATGTGTGTGTGTGTGAGTGTATGTATGTAGGGGTGTGTGTGTATGTGTGTGTGTGTGTGTAGGTGTCTGTATGGAGCTGTGTGTGTGTGCGTGTGTAGGTGTCTGTATGGAGCTGTATGTGTGTGTGCGTGCGTGCGTGTGTATGTATGTAAGGGTGTGTGTGAGTGTATGTATGTATCGGTGTCTGTGTGTAGGTGTTTGTACGGAGCTGTGTGTGTGTGTGTGCATGTACGTGTATGTAGGGGTGTGTGAGTGTGTAGGGGTGTGTGTGTTTGAGTGTGTGTATGTGTGTGCATGTAGGGGTGTGTGTGTGCGAGTGTGTATGGAGGGGTGTGTGTGTGCGAGTGTGTATGGAGGGGTGTGTGAGTGTGTATATATGTATCAGTGTGTGTGTGTGTGTGTGTACGTATGTGAGTGTGTGTGTACATGTCTGTATGGAGCTGTGTGGGTGTGTGCGTGCGTATTTAGTGTTTGAGTGTATGTATGTGTGGGTGTGTGTAAGGGTGTGCATGTAGGGGTGTAAGTGTGTATGTATGTAGGGGTGTGTGTATGTGTGTGAGTGTATGTATGTAGGGGTGTGTGTGTATGTGTGTGTGTGTGTGTAGGTGTCTGTATGGAGCTGTGTGTGTGTGCGTGTGTAGGTGTCTGTATGGAGCTGTATGTGTGTGTGTGCGTACGTGCGTGTGTATGTATGTAAGGGTGTGTGTGAGTGTATGTATGTATCGGTGTCTGTGTGTAGGTGTTTGTACGGAGCTGTGTGTGTGTGTGTGCATGTACGTGTATGTAGGGGTGTGTGAGTGTGTAGGGGTGTGTGTGTTTGAGTGTATGTATGTGTGGGTGTATGTGTGTGCATGTAGGGGTGTGTGTGTGCGAGTGTGTATGGAGGGGTGTGTGAGTTTGTATATATGTATCAGTGTGTGTGTGTGTGTGTGTACGTATGTGAGTGTGTGTGTACATGTCTGTATGGAGCTGTGTGGGTGTGTGCGTGCGTATTTAGTGTTTGAGTGTATGTATGTGTGGGTGTGTGTAAGGGTGTGCATGTAGGGGTGTAAGTGTGTATGTATCGGTGTGTGTAGGTGTCTGTATGGAGCTGTATGTGTGTGTGTGTGTAGGGGTGTGTGTGTGTGAGTGTATGTATGTAGAAGTGTGTGTATGGAGCTGTGTGTGTGTGTGTGTGCGTTCGTGCGTGCGTGCGTGTGTATGTAGGAGTGTGTGTTTGTGAGTGTATGTATGTATCGGTGTCTGTGTGTAGGTGTTTGTACAGAGCTGTATGTGTGTGTGTGTGTGTATGTACATGTATGTAGGGGTGTGTGTGTGTGTATGTATGTGTGTGTGTAGGGGTGTGTGTGTGTGTCTGTGTATACAGAGGGGTCACACACAGTTCCACACACAGTGTATGTGTGTGCGAGTGTGTATGGAGGGGTGTGTGAGTGTGTATATATGTATCAGTGTGTGTGTGTGTGTACGTATGTGAGTGTGTGTATGTGTCTGTATGGAGCTGTGTGTGTGTGTGCGTGCGTATTTAGTGTTTGAGTGTATGTATGTGTGGGTGTGTGTATGTAGGGGTGTGTGTGTGCGAGTGTGTATGTAGGGGTGTGTGAGTGTGTATATATGTATCAGTGTGTGTGTATGTGTCTGTATGGAGCTGTGTGTGTGTGTGCGTGCGTGCGTATGTAGGGGTGTGTGGGTGTGTGTAAGGGTGTGCATGTAGGGGTGTAAGTGTGTATGTATCGGTGTGTGTGAGTGTATGTATGTAGGGATGTGTGTGTAGGTGTCTGTATGGAGCTGTGTGTGTGTGCGTGTGTAGGTGTCTGTATGGAGCTGTATGTGTGTGTGTTCGTGCGTGCGTGTGTATGTAGGTGAGTGTATGTATGTATCGGTGTCTGTGTGTAGGTGTTTGTACAAAGCTGTATGTGTGTGTGTGTATGTAGGGGTGTGTGAGTGTGTATGTATGTGTGTGTTTAGGGGTGTGTGTGTGTAGGTGTCTGTATGGAGCTGTATGTGTGTGTGTGCGCGTATTTAGGGGTGTGTGTGTTTGAGTGTATGTATGTGTGGGTGTGTGTATGTGTGTGCATGGAGGGGTGTGTGAGTGTGTATATATGTATCAGTGTGTGTGTGTGTGTACGTATGTGAGTGTGTGTGTAGGTGTCTGTACGGAGCTGTGTGTGTTTGTGTGTATGTACGTGTATGTAGGGGTGTGTGAGTGTGTATGTATGTGTGTGAGTGTGTGTAGGTGTCTGTATGGAGCTGTGTGTGTGTGCGTATTTAGGGGTGTGTGTGTTTGAGTGTATGTATGTGTGGGTGTGTGTATGTGTGTGCATGGAGGGGTGTGTGAGTGTGTATATATGTATCAGTGTGTGTGTGTACGTATGTGAGTGTGTGTGTAGGTGTCTGTACGGAGCTGTGTGTGTGTGTGTATGTACGTGTATGTAGGGGTGTGTGAGTGTGTATGTGTGTGTGTAGGGGTGTGTGAGTGTGTGTAGGTGTCTGTATGGAGCTGTATGTGTGTGTGTGCGTATTTAGGGGTGTGTGTGTTTGAATGTGTGGGTGTGTGTATGTGTGTGAGTGTGTGTGTATGTGTCTGTATGGAGCTGTGTGTGTGCGTGCGTGCGTATGTAGGGGTGTGTGAGTGTATGTATGTGTGGGTGTGTGTAAGGGTGTGCATGTAGGGGTGTAAGTGTGTATGTATCGGTGTGTGTGTAGGTGTCTGTATGGAGCTGTGTGTGTGAGTGTATGTATGTAGGGGTGTGTGTATGTGTGTGTGTGTGAGTGTATGTATGTAGGGGTGTGTGTGTATGTGTGTGTGTGTGTGTAGGTGTCTGTATGGAGCTGTGTGTGTGTGCGTGTGTAGGTGTCTGTATGGAGCTGTATGTGTGTGTGCGTGCGTGCGTGTGTATGTATGTAAGGGTGTGTGTGAGTGTATGTATGTATCGGTGTCTGTGTGTAGGTGTTTGTACGGAGCTGTGTGTGTGTGTGTGCATGTACGTGTATGTAGGGGTGTGTGAGTGTGTAGGGGTGTGTGTGTTTGAGTGTGTGTATGTGTGTGCATGTAGGGGTGTGTGTGTGCGAGTGTGTATGGAGGGGTGTGTGTGTGCGAGTGTGTATGGAGGGGTGTGTGAGTGTGTATATATGTATCAGTGTGTGTGTGTGTGTGTGTACGTATGTGAGTGTGTGTGTACATGTCTGTATGGAGCTGTGTGGGTGTGTGCGTGCGTATTTAGTGTTTGAGTGTATGTATGTGTGGGTGTGTGTAAGGGTGTGCATGTAGGGGTGTAAGTGTGTATGTATGTAGGGGTGTGTGTATGTGTGTGAGTGTATGTATGTAGGGGTGTGTGTGTATGTGTGTGTGTGTGTGTAGGTGTCTGTATGGAGCTGTGTGTGTGTGCGTGTGTAGGTGTCTGTATGGAGCTGTATGTGTGTGTGTGCGTACGTGCGTGTGTATGTATGTAAGGGTGTGTGTGAGTGTATGTATGTATCGGTGTCTGTGTGTAGGTGTTTGTACGGAGCTGTGTGTGTGTGTGTGCATGTACGTGTATGTAGGGGTGTGTGAGTGTGTAGGGGTGTGTGTGTTTGAGTGTATGTATGTGTGGGTGTATGTGTGTGCATGTAGGGGTGTGTGTGTGCGAGTGTGTATGGAGGGGTGTGTGAGTTTGTATATATGTATCAGTGTGTGTGTGTGTGTGTGTACGTATGTGAGTGTGTGTGTACATGTCTGTATGGAGCTGTGTGGGTGTGTGCGTGCGTATTTAGTGTTTGAGTGTATGTATGTGTGGGTGTGTGTAGGGGTGTAAGTGTGTATGTATCGGTGTGTGTAGGTGTCTGTATGGAGCTGTATGTGTGTGTGTGTGTAGGGGTGTGTGTGTGTGAGTGTATGTATGTAGAAGTGTGTGTATGGAGCTGTGTGTGTGTGTGTGTGCGTTCGTGCGTGCGTGCGTGTGTATGTAGGAGTGTGTGTTTGTGAGTGTATGTATGTATCGGTGTCTGTGTGTAGGTGTTTGTACGGAGCTGTATGTGTGTGTGTGTGTGTATGTACATGTATGTAGGGGTGTGTGTGTGTGTATGTATGTGTGTGTGTAGGGGTGTGTGTGTGTGTCTGTGTATACAGAGGGGTCACACACAGTTCCACACACAGTGTATGTGTGTGCGAGTGTGTATGGAGGGGTGTGTGAGTGTGTATATATGTATCAGTGTGTGTGTGTGTGTACGTATGTGAGTGTGTGTATGTGTCTGTATGGAGCTGTGTGTGTGTGTGCGTGCGTATTTAGTGTTTGAGTGTATGTATGTGTGGGTGTGTGTATGTAGGGGTGTGTGTGTGCGAGTGTGTATGTAGGGGTGTGTGAGTGTGTATATATGTATCAGTGTGTGTGTATGTGTCTGTATGGAGCTGTGTGTGTGTGTGCGTGCGTGCGTATGTAGGGGTGTGTGGGTGTGTGTAAGGGTGTGCATGTAGGGGTGTAAGTGTGTATGTATCGGTGTGTGTGAGTGTATGTATGTAGGGATGTGTGTGTAGGTGTCTGTATGGAGCTGTGTGTGTGTGCGTGTGTAGGTGTCTGTATGGAGCTGTATGTGTGTGTGTTCGTGCGTGCGTGTGTATGTAGGTGAGTGTATGTATGTATCGGTGTCTGTGTGTAGGTGTTTGTACAAAGCTGTATGTGTGTGTGTGTATGTAGGGGTGTGTGAGTGTGTATGTATGTGTGTGTTTAGGGGTGTGTGTGTGTAGGTGTCTGTATGGAGCTGTATGTGTGTGTGTGCGCGTATTTAGGGGTGTGTGTGTTTGAGTGTATGTATGTGTGGGTGTGTGTATGTGTGTGCATGGAGGGGTGTGTGAGTGTGTATATATGTATCAGTGTGTGTGTGTGTGTACGTATGTGAGTGTGTGTGTAGGTGTCTGTACGGAGCTGTGTGTGTTTGTGTGTATGTACGTGTATGTAGGGGTGTGTGAGTGTGTATGTATGTGTGTGAGTGTGTGTAGGTGTCTGTATGGAGCTGTGTGTGTGTGCGTATTTAGGGGTGTGTGTGTTTGAGTGTATGTATGTGTGGGTGTGTGTATGTGTGTGCATGGAGGGGTGTGTGAGTGTGTATATATGTATCAGTGTGTGTGTGTACGTATGTGAGTGTGTGTGTAGGTGTCTGTACGGAGCTGTGTGTGTGTGTGTATGTACGTGTATGTAGGGGTGTGTGAGTGTGTATGTGTGTGTGTAGGGGTGTGTGAGTGTGTGTAGGTGTCTGTATGGAGCTGTATGTGTGTGTGTGCGTATTTAGGGGTGTGTGTGTTTGAATGTGTGGGTGTGTGTATGTGTGTGAGTGTGTGTGTATGTGTCTGTATGGAGCTGTGTGTGTGCGTGCGTGCGTATGTAGGGGTGTGTGAGTGTATGTATGTGTGGGTGTGTGTAAGGGTGTGCATGTAGGGGTGTAAGTGTGTATGTATCGGTGTGTGTGTAGGTGTCTGTATGGAGCTGTGTGTGTGAGTGTATGTATGTAGGGGTGTGTGTATGTGTGTGTGTGTGAGTGTATGTATGTAGGGGTGTGTGTGTATGTGTGTGTGTGTGTGTAGGTGTCTGTATGGAGCTGTGTGTGTGTGCGTGTGTAGGTGTCTGTATGGAGCTGTATGTGTGTGTGCGTGCGTGCGTGTGTATGTATGTAAGGGTGTGTGTGAGTGTATGTATGTATCGGTGTCTGTGTGTAGGTGTTTGTACGGAGCTGTGTGTGTGTGTGTGCATGTACGTGTATGTAGGGGTGTGTGAGTGTGTAGGGGTGTGTGTGTTTGAGTGTATGTATGTGTGGGTGTATGTGTGTGCATGTAGGGGTGTGTGTGTGCGAGTGTGTATGGAGGGGTGTGTGTGTGCGAGTGTGTATGGAGGGGTGTGTGAGTGTGTATATATGTATCAGTGTGTGTGTGTGTGTGTGTACGTATGTGAGTGTGTGTGTACATGTCTGTATGGAGCTGTGTGGGTGTGTGCGTGCGTATTTAGTGTTTGAGTGTATGTATGTGTGGGTGTGTGTAAGGGTGTGCATGTAGGGGTGTAAGTGTGTATGTATGTAGGGGTGTGTGTATGTGTGTGAGTGTATGTATGTAGGGGTGTGTGTGTATGTGTGTGTGTGTGTGTAGGTGTCTGTATGGAGCTGTGTGTGTGTGCGTGTGTAGGTGTCTGTATGGAGCTGTATGTGTGTGTGTGCGTACGTGCGTGTGTATGTATGTAAGGGTGTGTGTGAGTGTATGTATGTATCGGTGTCTGTGTGTAGGTGTTTGTACGGAGCTGTGTGTGTGTGTGTGCATGTACGTGTATGTAGGGGTGTGTGAGTGTGTAGGGGTGTGTGTGTTTGAGTGTATGTATGTGTGGGTGTATGTGTGTGCATGTAGGGGTGTGTGTGTGCGAGTGTGTATGGAGGGGTGTGTGAGTTTGTATATATGTATCAGTGTGTGTGTGTGTGTGTGTACGTATGTGAGTGTGTGTGTACATGTCTGTATGGAGCTGTGTGGGTGTGTGCGTGCGTATTTAGTGTTTGAGTGTATGTATGTGTGGGTGTGTGTAAGGGTGTGCATGTAGGGGTGTAAGTGTGTATGTATCGGTGTGTGTAGGTGTCTGTATGGAGCTGTATGTGTGTGTGTGTGTAGGGGTGTGTGTGTGTGAGTGTATGTATGTAGAAGTGTGTGTATGGAGCTGTGTGTGTGTGTGTGTGCGTTCGTGCGTGCGTGCGTGTGTATGTAGGAGTGTGTGTTTGTGAGTGTATGTATGTATCGGTGTCTGTGTGTAGGTGTTTGTACGGAGCTGTATGTGTGTGTGTGTGTGTATGTACATGTATGTAGGGGTGTGTGTGTGTGTATGTATGTGTGTGTGTAGGGGTGTGTGTGTGTGTCTGTGTATACAGAGGGGTCACACACAGTTCCACACACAGTGTATGTGTGTGCGAGTGTGTATGGAGGGGTGTGTGAGTGTGTATATATGTATCAGTGTGTGTGTGTGTGTACGTATGTGAGTGTGTGTATGTGTCTGTATGGAGCTGTGTGTGTGTGTGCGTGCGTATTTAGTGTTTGAGTGTATGTATGTGTGGGTGTGTGTATGTAGGGGTGTGTGTGTGCGAGTGTGTATGTAGGGGTGTGTGAGTGTGTATATATGTATCAGTGTGTGTGTATGTGTCTGTATGGAGCTGTGTGTGTGTGTGCGTGCGTGCGTATGTAGGGGTGTGTGGGTGTGTGTAAGGGTGTGCATGTAGGGGTGTAAGTGTGTATGTATCGGTGTGTGTGAGTGTATGTATGTAGGGATGTGTGTGTAGGTGTCTGTATGGAGCTGTGTGTGTGTGCGTGTGTAGGTGTCTGTATGGAGCTGTATGTGTGTGTGTTCGTGCGTGCGTGTGTATGTAGGTGAGTGTATGTATGTATCGGTGTCTGTGTGTAGGTGTTTGTACAAAGCTGTATGTGTGTGTGTGTATGTAGGGGTGTGTGAGTGTGTATGTATGTGTGTGTTTAGGGGTGTGTGTGTGTAGGTGTCTGTATGGAGCTGTATGTGTGTGTGTTCGTGCGTGCGTGTGTATGTAGGTGAGTGTATGTATGTATCGGTGTCTGTGTGTAGGTGTTTGTACAAAGCTGTATGTGTGTGTGTGTATGTAGGGGTGTGTGAGTGTGTATGTATGTGTGTGTTTAGGGGTGTGTGTGTGTAGGTGTCTGTATGGAGCTGTATGTGTGTGTGTGCGCGTATTTAGGGGTGTGTGTGTTTGAGTGTATGTATGTGTGGGTGTGTGTATGTGTGTGCATGGAGGGGTGTGTGAGTGTGTATATATGTATCAGTGTGTGTGTGTGTGTACGTATGTGAGTGTGTGTGTAGGTGTCTGTACGGAGCTGTGTGTGTTTGTGTGTATGTACGTGTATGTAGGGGTGTGTGAGTGTGTATGTATGTGTGTGAGTGTGTGTAGGTGTCTGTATGGAGCTGTGTGTGTGTGCGTATTTAGGGGTGTGTGTGTTTGAGTGTATGTATGTGTGGGTGTGTGTATGTGTGTGCATGGAGGGGTGTGTGAGTGTGTATATATGTATCAGTGTGTGTGTGTACGTATGTGAGTGTGTGTGTAGGTGTCTGTACGGAGCTGTGTGTGTGTGTGTATGTACGTGTATGTAGGGGTGTGTGAGTGTGTATGTGTGTGTGTAGGGGTGTGTGAGTGTGTGTAGGTGTCTGTATGGAGCTGTATGTGTGTGTGTGCGTATTTAGGGGTGTGTGTGTTTGAATGTGTGGGTGTGTGTATGTGTGTGAGTGTGTGTGTATGTGTCTGTATGGAGCTGTGTGTGTGCGTGCGTGCGTATGTAGGGGTGTGTGAGTGTATGTATGTGTGGGTGTGTGTAAGGGTGTGCATGTAGGGGTGTAAGTGTGTATGTATCGGTGTGTGTGTAGGTGTCTGTATGGAGCTGTGTGTGTGAGTGTATGTATGTAGGGGTGTGTGTATGTGTGTGTGTGTGAGTGTATGTATGTAGGGGTGTGTGTGTATGTGTGTGTGTGTGTGTAGGTGTCTGTATGGAGCTGTGTGTGTGTGCGTGTGTAGGTGTCTGTATGGAGCTGTATGTGTGTGTGCGTGCGTGCGTGTGTATGTATGTAAGGGTGTGTGTGAGTGTATGTATGTATCGGTGTCTGTGTGTAGGTGTTTGTACGGAGCTGTGTGTGTGTGTGTGCATGTACGTGTATGTAGGGGTGTGTGAGTGTGTAGGGGTGTGTGTGTTTGAGTGTATGTATGTGTGGGTGTATGTGTGTGCATGTAGGGGTGTGTGTGTGCGAGTGTGTATGGAGGGGTGTGTGTGTGCGAGTGTGTATGGAGGGGTGTGTGAGTGTGTATATATGTATCAGTGTGTGTGTGTGTGTGTGTACGTATGTGAGTGTGTGTGTACATGTCTGTATGGAGCTGTGTGGGTGTGTGCGTGCGTATTTAGTGTTTGAGTGTATGTATGTGTGGGTGTGTGTAAGGGTGTGCATGTAGGGGTGTAAGTGTGTATGTATGTAGGGGTGTGTGTATGTGTGTGAGTGTATGTATGTAGGGGTGTGTGTGTATGTGTGTGTGTGTGTGTAGGTGTCTGTATGGAGCTGTGTGTGTGTGCGTGTGTAGGTGTCTGTATGGAGCTGTATGTGTGTGTGTGCGTACGTGCGTGTGTATGTATGTAAGGGTGTGTGTGAGTGTATGTATGTATCGGTGTCTGTGTGTAGGTGTTTGTACGGAGCTGTGTGTGTGTGTGTGCATGTACGTGTATGTAGGGGTGTGTGAGTGTGTAGGGGTGTGTGTGTTTGAGTGTATGTATGTGTGGGTGTATGTGTGTGCATGTAGGGGTGTGTGTGTGCGAGTGTGTATGGAGGGGTGTGTGAGTTTGTATATATGTATCAGTGTGTGTGTGTGTGTGTGTACGTATGTGAGTGTGTGTGTACATGTCTGTATGGAGCTGTGTGGGTGTGTGCGTGCGTATTTAGTGTTTGAGTGTATGTATGTGTGGGTGTGTGTAAGGGTGTGCATGTAGGGGTGTAAGTGTGTATGTATCGGTGTGTGTAGGTGTCTGTATGGAGCTGTATGTGTGTGTGTGTGTAGGGGTGTGTGTGTGTGAGTGTATGTATGTAGAAGTGTGTGTATGGAGCTGTGTGTGTGTGTGTGTGCGTTCGTGCGTGCGTGCGTGTGTATGTAGGAGTGTGTGTTTGTGAGTGTATGTATGTATCGGTGTCTGTGTGTAGGTGTTTGTACGGAGCTGTATGTGTGTGTGTGTGTGTATGTACATGTATGTAGGGGTGTGTGTGTGTGTATGTATGTGTGTGTGTAGGGGTGTGTGTGTGTGTCTGTGTATACAGAGGGGTCACACACAGTTCCACACACAGTGTATGTGTGTGCGAGTGTGTATGGAGGGGTGTGTGAGTGTGTATATATGTATCAGTGTGTGTGTGTGTGTACGTATGTGAGTGTGTGTATGTGTCTGTATGGAGCTGTGTGTGTGTGTGCGTGCGTATTTAGTGTTTGAGTGTATGTATGTGTGGGTGTGTGTATGTAGGGGTGTGTGTGTGCGAGTGTGTATGTAGGGGTGTGTGAGTGTGTATATATGTATCAGTGTGTGTGTATGTGTCTGTATGGAGCTGTGTGTGTGTGTGCGTGCGTGCGTATGTAGGGGTGTGTGGGTGTGTGTAAGGGTGTGCATGTAGGGGTGTAAGTGTGTATGTATCGGTGTGTGTGAGTGTATGTATGTAGGGATGTGTGTGTAGGTGTCTGTATGGAGCTGTGTGTGTGTGCGTGTGTAGGTGTCTGTATGGAGCTGTATGTGTGTGTGTTCGTGCGTGCGTGTGTATGTAGGTGAGTGTATGTATGTATCGGTGTCTGTGTGTAGGTGTTTGTACAAAGCTGTATGTGTGTGTGTGTATGTAGGGGTGTGTGAGTGTGTATGTATGTGTGTGTTTAGGGGTGTGTGTGTGTAGGTGTCTGTATGGAGCTGTATGTGTGTGTGTTCGTGCGTGCGTGTGTATGTAGGTGAGTGTATGTATGTATCGGTGTCTGTGTGTAGGTGTTTGTACAAAGCTGTATGTGTGTGTGTGTATGTAGGGGTGTGTGAGTGTGTATGTATGTGTGTGTTTAGGGGTGTGTGTGTGTAGGTGTCTGTATGGAGCTGTATGTGTGTGTGTGCGCGTATTTAGGGGTGTGTGTGTTTGAGTGTATGTATGTGTGGGTGTGTGTATGTGTGTGCATGGAGGGGTGTGTGAGTGTGTATATATGTATCAGTGTGTGTGTGTGTGTACGTATGTGAGTGTGTGTGTAGGTGTCTGTACGGAGCTGTGTGTGTTTGTGTGTATGTACGTGTATGTAGGGGTGTGTGAGTGTGTATGTATGTGTGTGAGTGTGTGTAGGTGTCTGTATGGAGCTGTGTGTGTGTGCGTATTTAGGGGTGTGTGTGTTTGAGTGTATGTATGTGTGGGTGTGTGTATGTGTGTGCATGGAGGGGTGTGTGAGTGTGTATATATGTATCAGTGTGTGTGTGTACGTATGTGAGTGTGTGTGTAGGTGTCTGTACGGAGCTGTGTGTGTGTGTGTATGTACGTGTATGTAGGGGTGTGTGAGTGTGTATGTGTGTGTGTAGGGGTGTGTGAGTGTGTGTAGGTGTCTGTATGGAGCTGTATGTGTGTGTGTGCGTATTTAGGGGTGTGTGTGTTTGAATGTGTGGGTGTGTGTATGTGTGTGAGTGTGTGTGTATGTGTCTGTATGGAGCTGTGTGTGTGCGTGCGTGCGTATGTAGGGGTGTGTGAGTGTATGTATGTGTGGGTGTGTGTAAGGGTGTGCATGTAGGGGTGTAAGTGTGTATGTATCGGTGTGTGTGTAGGTGTCTGTATGGAGCTGTGTGTGTGAGTGTATGTATGTAGGGGTGTGTGTATGTGTGTGTGTGTGAGTGTATGTATGTAGGGGTGTGTGTGTATGTGTGTGTGTGTGTGTAGGTGTCTGTATGGAGCTGTGTGTGTGTGCGTGTGTAGGTGTCTGTATGGAGCTGTATGTGTGTGTGCGTGCGTGCGTGTGTATGTATGTAAGGGTGTGTGTGAGTGTATGTATGTATCGGTGTCTGTGTGTAGGTGTTTGTACGGAGCTGTGTGTGTGTGTGTGCATGTACGTGTATGTAGGGGTGTGTGAGTGTGTAGGGGTGTGTGTGTTTGAGTGTATGTATGTGTGGGTGTATGTGTGTGCATGTAGGGGTGTGTGTGTGCGAGTGTGTATGGAGGGGTGTGTGTGTGCGAGTGTGTATGGAGGGGTGTGTGAGTGTGTATATATGTATCAGTGTGTGTGTGTGTGTGTGTACGTATGTGAGTGTGTGTGTACATGTCTGTATGGAGCTGTGTGGGTGTGTGCGTGCGTATTTAGTGTTTGAGTGTATGTATGTGTGGGTGTGTGTAAGGGTGTGCATGTAGGGGTGTAAGTGTGTATGTATGTAGGGGTGTGTGTATGTGTGTGAGTGTATGTATGTAGGGGTGTGTGTGTATGTGTGTGTGTGTGTGTAGGTGTCTGTATGGAGCTGTGTGTGTGTGCGTGTGTAGGTGTCTGTATGGAGCTGTATGTGTGTGTGTGCGTACGTGCGTGTGTATGTATGTAAGGGTGTGTGTGAGTGTATGTATGTATCGGTGTCTGTGTGTAGGTGTTTGTACGGAGCTGTGTGTGTGTGTGTGCATGTACGTGTATGTAGGGGTGTGTGAGTGTGTAGGGGTGTGTGTGTTTGAGTGTATGTATGTGTGGGTGTATGTGTGTGCATGTAGGGGTGTGTGTGTGCGAGTGTGTATGGAGGGGTGTGTGAGTTTGTATATATGTATCAGTGTGTGTGTGTGTGTGTGTACGTATGTGAGTGTGTGTGTACATGTCTGTATGGAGCTGTGTGGGTGTGTGCGTGCGTATTTAGTGTTTGAGTGTATGTATGTGTGGGTGTGTGTAAGGGTGTGCATGTAGGGGTGTAAGTGTGTATGTATCGGTGTGTGTAGGTGTCTGTATGGAGCTGTATGTGTGTGTGTGTGTAGGGGTGTGTGTGTGTGAGTGTATGTATGTAGAAGTGTGTGTATGGAGCTGTGTGTGTGTGTGCGTTCGTGCGTGCGTGCGTGTGTATGTAGGAGTGTGTGTTTGTGAGTGTATGTATGTATCGGTGTCTGTGTGTAGGTGTTTGTACGGAGCTGTATGTGTGTGTGTGTGTGTATGTACATGTATGTAGGGGTGTGTGTGTGTGTATGTATGTGTGTGTGTAGGGGTGTGTGTGTGTGTCTGTGTATACAGAGGGGTCACACACAGTTCCACACACAGTGTATGTGTGTGCGAGTGTGTATGGAGGGGTGTGTGAGTGTGTATATATGTATCAGTGTGTGTGTGTGTGTACGTATGTGAGTGTGTGTATGTGTCTGTATGGAGCTGTGTGTGTGTGTGCGTGCGTATTTAGTGTTTGAGTGTATGTATGTGTGGGTGTGTGTATGTAGGGGTGTGTGTGTGCGAGTGTGTATGTAGGGGTGTGTGAGTGTGTATATATGTATCAGTGTGTGTGTATGTGTCTGTATGGAGCTGTGTGTGTGTGTGCGTGCGTGCGTATGTAGGGGTGTGTGGGTGTGTGTAAGGGTGTGCATGTAGGGGTGTAAGTGTGTATGTATCGGTGTGTGTGAGTGTATGTATGTAGGGATGTGTGTGTAGGTGTCTGTATGGAGCTGTGTGTGTGTGCGTGTGTAGGTGTCTGTATGGAGCTGTATGTGTGTGTGTTCGTGCGTGCGTGTGTATGTAGGTGAGTGTATGTATGTATCGGTGTCTGTGTGTAGGTGTTTGTACAAAGCTGTATGTGTGTGTGTGTATGTAGGGGTGTGTGAGTGTGTATGTATGTGTGTGTTTAGGGGTGTGTGTGTGTAGGTGTCTGTATGGAGCTGTATGTGTGTGTGTGCGCGTATTTAGGGGTGTGTGTGTTTGAGTGTATGTATGTGTGGGTGTGTGTATGTGTGTGAGTGTGTATATATGTATCAGTGTGTGTGTGTGTGTACGTATGTGAGTGTGTGTGTAGGTGTCTGTACGGAGCTGTGTGTGTGTGTGTGTATGTACGTGTATGTAGGGGTGTGTGAGTGTGTATGTATGTGTGTGAGTGTGTGTAGGTGTCTGTATGGAGCTGTGTGTGTGTGCGTATTTAGGGGTGTGTGTGTTTGAGTGTATGTATGTGTGGGTGTGTGTATGTGTGTGCATGGAGGGGTGTGTGAGTGTGTATATATGTATCAGTGTGTGTGTGTACGTATGTGAGTGTGTGTGTAGGTGTCTGTACGGAGCTGTGTGTGTGTGTGTATGTACGTGTATGTAGGGGTGTGTGAGTGTGTATGTGTGTGTGTAGGGGTGTGTGAGTGTGTGTAGGTGTCTGTATGGAGCTGTATGTGTGTGTGTGCGTATTTAGGGGTGTGTGTGTTTGAATGTGTGGGTGTGTGTATGTGTGTGAGTGTGTGTGTATGTGTCTGTATGGAGCTGTGTGTGTGCGTGCGTGCGTATGTAGGGGTGTGTGAGTGTATGTATGTGTGGGTGTGTGTAAGGGTGTGCATGTAGGGGTGTAAGTGTGTATGTATCGGTGTGTGTGTAGGTGTCTGTATGGAGCTGTGTGTGTGAGTGTATGTATGTAGGGGTGTGTGTATGTGTGTGTGTGTGAGTGTATGTATGTAGGGGTGTGTGTGTATGTGTGTGTGTGTGTGTAGGTGTCTGTATGGAGCTGTGTGTGTGTGCGTGTGTAGGTGTCTGTATGGAGCTGTATGTGTGTGTGCGTGCGTGCGTGTGTATGTATGTAAGGGTGTGTGTGAGTGTATGTATGTATCGGTGTCTGTGTGTAGGTGTTTGTACGGAGCTGTGTGTGTGTGTGTGCATGTACGTGTATGTAGGGGTGTGTGAGTGTGTAGGGGTGTGTGTGTTTGAGTGTATGTATGTGTGGGTGTATGTGTGTGCATGTAGGGGTGTGTGTGTGCGAGTGTGTATGGAGGGGTGTGTGTGTGCGAGTGTGTATGGAGGGGTGTGTGAGTGTGTATATATGTATCAGTGTGTGTGTGTGTGTGTGTACGTATGTGAGTGTGTGTGTACATGTCTGTATGGAGCTGTGTGGGTGTGTGCGTGCGTATTTAGTGTTTGAGTGTATGTATGTGTGGGTGTGTGTAAGGGTGTGCATGTAGGGGTGTAAGTGTGTATGTATGTAGGGGTGTGTGTATGTGTGTGAGTGTATGTATGTAGGGGTGTGTGTGTATGTGTGTGTGTGTGTGTAGGTGTCTGTATGGAGCTGTGTGTGTGTGCGTGTGTAGGTGTCTGTATGGAGCTGTATGTGTGTGTGTGCGTACGTGCGTGTGTATGTATGTAAGGGTGTGTGTGAGTGTATGTATGTATCGGTGTCTGTGTGTAGGTGTTTGTACGGAGCTGTGTGTGTGTGTGTGCATGTACGTGTATGTAGGGGTGTGTGAGTGTGTAGGGGTGTGTGTGTTTGAGTGTATGTATGTGTGGGTGTATGTGTGTGCATGTAGGGGTGTGTGTGTGCGAGTGTGTATGGAGGGGTGTGTGTGTGCGAGTGTGTATGGAGGGGTGTGTGAGTATGTATATATGTATCAGTGTGTGTGTGTGTGTGTGTACGTATGTGAGTGTGTGTGTACATGTCTGTATGGAGCTGTGTGGGTGTGTGCGTGCGTATTTAGTGTTTGAGTGTATGTATGTGTGGGTGTGTGTAAGGGTGTGCATGTAGGGGTGTAAGTGTGTATGTATGTAGGGGTGTGTGTATGTGTGTGAGTGTATGTATGTAGGGGTGTGTGTGTATGTGTGTGTGTGTGTGTAGGTGTCTGTATGGAGCTGTGTGTGTGTGCGTGTGTAGGTGTCTGTATGGAGCTGTATGTGTGTGTGTGCGTACGTGCGTGTGTATGTATGTAAGGGTGTGTGTGAGTGTATGTATGTATCGGTGTCTGTGTGTAGGTGTTTGTACGGAGCTGTGTGTGTGTGTGTGCATGTACGTGTATGTAGGGGTGTGTGAGTGTGTAGGGGTGTGTGTGTTTGAGTGTATGTATGTGTGGGTGTATGTGTGTGCATGTAGGGGTGTGTGTGTGCGAGTGTGTATGGAGGGGTGTGTGAGTGTGTATATATGTATCAGTGTGTGTGTGTGTGTGTGTACGTATGTGAGTGTGTGTGTACATGTCTGTATGGAGCTGTGTGGGTGTGTGCGTGCGTATTTAGTGTTTGAGTGTATGTATGTGTGGGTGTGTGTAAGGGTGTGCATGTAGGGGTGTAAGTGTGTATGTATGTAGGGGTGTGTGTATGTGTGTGAGTGTATGTATGTAGGGGTGTGTGTGTATGTGTGTGTGTGTGTGTAGGTGTCTGTATGGAGCTGTGTGTGTGTGCGTGTGTAGGTGTCTGTATGGAGCTGTATGTGTGTGTGTGCGTACGTGCGTGTGTATGTATGTAAGGGTGTGTGTGAGTGTATGTATGTATCGGTGTCTGTGTGTAGGTGTTTGTACGGAGCTGTGTGTGTGTGTGTGCATGTACGTGTATGTAGGGGTGTGTGAGTGTGTAGGGGTGTGTGTGTTTGAGTGTATGTATGTGTGGGTGTATGTGTGTGCATGTAGGGGTGTGTGTGTGCGAGTGTGTATGGAGGGGTGTGTGTGTGCGAGTGTGTATGGAGGGGTGTGTGAGTGTGTATATATGTATCAGTGTGTGTGTGTGTGTGTGTACGTATGTGAGTGTGTGTGTACATGTCTGTATGGAGCTGTGTGGGTGTGTGCGTGCGTATTTAGTGTTTGAGTGTATGTATGTGTGGGTGTGTGTAAGGGTGTGCATGTAGGGGTGTAAGTGTGTATGTATGTAGGGGTGTGTGTATGTGTGTGAGTGTATGTATGTAGGGGTGTGTGTGTATGTGTGTGTGTGTGTGTAGGTGTCTGTATGGAGCTGTGTGTGTGTGCGTGTGTAGGTGTCTGTATGGAGCTGTATGTGTGTGTGTGCGTACGTGCGTGTGTATGTATGTAAGGGTGTGTGTGAGTGTATGTATGTATCGGTGTCTGTGTGTAGGTGTTTGTACGGAGCTGTGTGTGTGTGTGTGCATGTACGTGTATGTAGGGGTGTGTGAGTGTGTAGGGGTGTGTGTGTTTGAGTGTATGTATGTGTGGGTGTATGTGTGTGCATGTAGGGGTGTGTGTGTGCGAGTGTGTATGGAGGGGTGTGTGAGTGTGTATATATGTATCAGTGTGTGTGTGTGTGTGTGTACGTATGTGAGTGTGTGTGTACATGTCTGTATGGAGCTGTGTGGGTGTGTGCGTGCGTATTTAGTGTTTGAGTGTATGTATGTGTGGGTGTGTGTAAGGGTGTGCATGTAGGGGTGTAAGTGTGTATGTATCGGTGTGTGTAGGTGTCTGTATGGAGCTGTATGTGTGTGTGTGTGTAGGGGTGTGTGTGTGTGAGTGTATGTATGTAGAAGTGTGTGTATGGAGCTGTGTGTGTGTGTGCGTTCGTGCGTGCGTGCGTGTGTATGTAGGAGTGTGTGTTTGTGAGTGTATGTATGTATCGGTGTCTGTGTGTAGGTGTTTGTACGGAGCTGTATGTGTGTGTGTGTGTGTATGTACATGTATGTAGGGGTGTGTGTGTGTGTATGTATGTGTGTGTGTAGGGGTGTGTGTGTGTGTCTGTGTATACAGAGGGGTCACACACAGTTCCACACACAGTGTATGTGTGTGCGAGTGTGTATGGAGGGGTGTGTGAGTGTGTATATATGTATCAGTGTGTGTGTCTGTGTACGTATGTGAGTGTGTGTATGTGTCTGTATGGAGCTGTGTGTGTGTGTGCGTGCGTATTTAGTGTTTGAGTGTATGTATGTGTGGGTGTGTGTATGTAGGGGTGTGTGTGTGCGAGTGTGTATGTAGGGGTGTGTGAGTGTGTATATATGTATCAGTGTGTGTGTATGTGTCTGTATGGAGCTGTGTGTGTGTGTGCGTGCGTGCGTATGTAGGGGTGTGTGGGTGTGTGTAAGGGTGTGCATGTAGGGGTGTAAGTGTGTATGTATCGGTGTGTGTGAGTGTATGTATGTAGGGATGTGTGTGTAGGTGTCTGTATGGAGCTGTGTGTGTGTGCGTGTGTAGGTGTCTGTATGGAGCTGTATGTGTGTGTGTTCGTGCGTGCGTGTGTATGTAGGTGAGTGTATGTATGTATCGGTGTCTGTGTGTAGGTGTTTGTACAAAGCTGTATGTGTGTGTGTGTATGTAGGGGTGTGTGAGTGTGTATGTATGTGTGTGTTTAGGGGTGTGTGTGTGTAGGTGTCTGTATGGAGCTGTATGTGTGTGTGTGCGCGTATTTAGGGGTGTGTGTGTTTGAGTGTATGTATGTGTGGGTGTGTGTATGTGTGTGCATGGAGGGGTGTGTGAGTGTGTATATATGTATCAGTGTGTGTGTGTGTGTACGTATGTGAGTGTGTGTGTAGGTGTCTGTACGGAGCTGTGTGTGTGTGTGTGTATGTACGTGTATGTAGGGGTGTGTGAGTGTGTATGTATGTGTGTGAGTGTGTGTAGGTGTCTGTATGGAGCTGTGTGTGTGTGCGTATTTAGGGGTGTGTGTGTTTGAGTGTATGTATGTGTGGGTGTGTGTATGTGTGTGCATGGAGGGGTGTGTGAGTGTGTATATATGTATCAGTGTGTGTGTGTACGTATGTGAGTGTGTGTGTAGGTGTCTGTACGGAGCTGTGTGTGTGTGTGTATGTACGTGTATGTAGGGGTGTGTGAGTGTGTATGTGTGTGTGTAGGGGTGTGTGAGTGTGTGTAGGTGTCTGTATGGAGCTGTATGTGTGTGTGTGCGTATTTAGGGGTGTGTGTGTTTGAATGTGTGGGTGTGTGTATGTGTGTGAGTGTGTGTGTATGTGTCTGTATGGAGCTGTGTGTGTGCGTGCGTGCGTATGTAGGGGTGTGTGAGTGTATGTATGTGTGGGTGTGTGTAAGGGTGTGCATGTAGGGGTGTAAGTGTGTATGTATCGGTGTGTGTGTAGGTGTCTGTATGGAGCTGTGTGTGTGAGTGTATGTATGTAGGGGTGTGTGTATGTGTGTGTGTGTGAGTGTATGTATGTAGGGGTGTGTGTGTATGTGTGTGTGTGTGTGTAGGTGTCTGTATGGAGCTGTGTGTGTGTGCGTGTGTAGGTGTCTGTATGGAGCTGTATGTGTGTGTGCGTGCGTGCGTGTGTATGTATGTAAGGGTGTGTGTGAGTGTATGTATGTATCGGTGTCTGTGTGTAGGTGTTTGTACGGAGCTGTGTGTGTGTGTGTGCATGTACGTGTATGTAGGGGTGTGTGAGTGTGTAGGGGTGTGTGTGTTTGAGTGTATGTATGTGTGGGTGTATGTGTGTGCATGTAGGGGTGTGTGTGTGCGAGTGTGTATGGAGGGGTGTGTGTGTGCGAGTGTGTATGGAGGGGTGTGTGAGTGTGTATATATGTATCAGTGTGTGTGTGTGTGTGTGTACGTATGTGAGTGTGTGTGTACATGTCTGTATGGAGCTGTGTGGGTGTGTGCGTGCGTATTTAGTGTTTGAGTGTATGTATGTGTGGGTGTGTGTAAGGGTGTGCATGTAGGGGTGTAAGTGTGTATGTATCGGTGTGTGTGTAGGTGTCTGTATGGAGCTGTGTGTGTGAGTGTATGTATGTAGGGGTGTGTGTGTATGTGTGTGTGTGTGTGTAGGTGTCTGTATGGAGCTGTGTGTGTGTGCGT